>NC_080798.1:21810509-21963009 GCF_028018385.1 Neofelis nebulosa | reverse complement strand
GTCAGGTATGCAAAGCTTTGAGCCCCTCTACACGCCTTGTACTTAAAAATTTGAATCAGGTACCTGGGGCCCGGGATCAGAGCTCTCATTTCTCAGATTTAGATTTGAAACTGGTCCGATGGTCTCTCTAAACCTCCGTGGCTCATATGTAAAATGTGGATAACACCGGCCTTTAAGGGCTCTTGGGAGGATAACAGGCGGCCCTGTGCACGAAGATGTTCAGGGAGCATTCTCTCGTTCTACCAGTATTTACCGAGCAACTACTCCGCCCCTGCCCATTTCCAGCCGCAGGGTTCGTAGCAAGGTGGACCCACCCCTGCCCTCCCGGAGACAAAGAGAGCAGTCGCAGAAACGCACACAGACGCAGCCTATCGCCAGTGGTAGTACCGTGCCAAAGAACAAGCAGGGAGCGGGTGGAGGTGAGGTCCACCTGCAGGAGGGGAGGGCTCCCTGCCCAGCTGAGGGAGCATGCTCAGTGGACAGCCTCCAGTTGTGGCCCCTTGAGGACGGACCTCACCGCAGAGAGCCGCCTCCGGGGCCCCACCCTTCCCGGGGTGGCCTCTGTATGGGAGCTAAGCGAAGTGACCTGCAGAAGCCTGGGGGACCTCTGGCCGGGGACACTGGCTCTCCAGCTCCTGCCATCACAGCTCCACTCCTTTCTCTGCCGAGCCCTGCTGCCACCACCCTCTTCTCTGCACTGGTGTCCATCTCTCTTAAACGAATTTCTTCCTGTCCTGCATCCCTGTGTCTGTTCCCTTCTGTGGACTCGGCAGGGCACGAGGAAATCGACCACTTGTGATTTGAGGTAGGGGTCAGGGACAGACTTGGGGCGGAGCCCGGAATAAAATAAGGACAGGAGTGAGGAGATCAGATGGGGGAGACTGGTCTACAGCGGAGCCACATGTGCAAAGGCCCTGGGGAAGGGAGGGGTACAAGCCAGGAGGCCAGTGTGGTGGTCGTGGAGGGGGTGAGGGGAGATGCGGTAATGAGGTCATGAAGAGGCCAGACGCCCAAGTGATGTGGGCCATGAGGTCGTGAAAATCCTGGCTTTTACCCCCCCCAGTGAAATGGGGAGTCATGTGGGTTTGGGGCCGGCCAAGTCCTGTGATCTGTCTAGTTTTAAACGGAGCACTTTCCAATGTGCAGACAATGAGCTGTGGGGGCAGGGAGCTCGCTCGGGGAGGGTTTCGGTGGCCGCGGGTGTCAGGTGACTGCGATCAGCTCTCAGGAAGTAGTAACGATCGTCGCCATGTGGTAGTGACACGGTAATGACAGTGGTTGCCCTCATCGTGGCTGGTAGGTCAAGGGAAGGCCAAGGGACACTCCGCCCCTCACCCCGTGGCCCTGGGTTGTGGTATTTGTGCACAGCTTACCTGCACTTGGCCTCTCACGGCACCGTGGGCGTGTCAGGGCAGGGCCTTCGTAACCCTAACACACGTGTGGCTGCTCCCACCCACCCCTAAGCTCTGAGAGGACCACGCTGCATCCAAACACCCACCGTACAGGTTCTGCCTCAGCTCTGCCGCTGTTGATTTCATCCGCCAGAACTTTCTCCACTCATTTTTGCCGCCGCGCCGTCTTCTTCAGCAGAGGGCCTGGACGGGCATGGGTTCTTGGGCCGATGCTGCAAAGCTCAGCCTGGGACGTGGCCTGGGGAGGCCGGGCCTGCCTCCCCCTGCTCCTCCCGCCCGGACCGCCTCCTTGCCTTCCCGCGTCTCTTTGTCTGGCCACAGGAGCTACGGGGGGCTGCTGGCGCTGTGCAAACAGGCAGCCCCGCTCGGAGAGGGATCTTGAGGCCCCAGCTCCAGAGCAAATTCCATAATCAACTAGACTGAGTGATGTGTTTAGGAGGCCAAGGCTGATACAAACTGTAATTCACATTCCCTGGGCGCCCTGCTCTGTAATAAAGCCTGGATGTCAGACAGCCCAGCCAAGAGCTAACATACCTGTTTGAACTAGTCTTGTGCCAATGGAAACACGGCAGAAAAGAAAAACAGTTAGCCAACTGTCTGATGCAAATGGGTTCTTTTCAGCCAAATGAAGAATGATCACCTATGCAGGGCCGTACGGGTAGGTTAAATGTTAATATGTGATAAAGAGTCCATCCACTCTTCTTTGGTGTTCATGAAGTAATGTCCCTGCAAACAAACACAGCGGCGGGCTTTCAGCCCCTGCCCGGCCCACCCAAAGTCCGCCCAGGACCGAGCAGGGCCTGCCTTTGTCGTGCCGAGGGCACGCGGTGCCCACCCCCGGGCGCTCGTGGACCCAGCGTCAGAATGTGAACACGTTTCGCCTTCTCTGCGTGGAGTTAAGCGGTACTAATTTGTAAGTGACCCCGTGCAATCAAAACTTCCATCGAAACACCATTTAGCACGAACCCCATCAGCAAATTTCAAAATACAGGTTTCGCTGGTAAAATGGCCCCATGCTGCCGTTTTCTAGTCAAATATGTATTTAGCCCCCCGAGAATCCTTTTTACTAAGCCAGCAGCTCCAGCATGCACAATGGTTTAATCGTATATTGTTCTCTGAGTACTAACCCTTTACAAATCATGTGACATAAAAAGAAAAATAAGTAACATTGTAAAGACAGTAATGAGAACCGTTGAGCTAAAGTGCCTCTTAAAGAAATCCTAATAAATTCCAGAATTTCTAGTCTTCTGGCAAGCTTTCCATTTAGAACAAAATCAATGATCAATGGCTCCAACGAGCCAGCATTAGGCTGGCATGCCTCCGGAGCAGGGAAAACTCATAGACGAAAGATGACATTTCAGGAAAAAAAGCTGACATTGAGTCCATCACTGTCATCGCTTCTGCCATAAAGCAGCTTCAAATATTAAAACATTTTTCATCTGTGCTGCATTATTGGCACCAGAAATTGTTTTCTCTCTGTCTGGTGCGTACTTGAACTGCAGCAGCGGTCCCCCGAGACTCGGGATTGTTACCAAGGCCTCATAACATATTGGCAGTTGACGTGGTGCTGGTCATGTACACTTGCCACTCACACGCGGAGCCTCCCCTCCCCCGGCCCGCAGGCGCAAACCGCTGTCCGCGCTGGGGACAGCCCCGCCCCGACGCAGAGCCTGCAGGGCGGTTGCCTGCCGCGGGGGGGGGGGGGGGGGGGGGGGGGGGGGGCTGCTTGTGACCCCGTGGCTGCCCGGGCTGCAGACAGACGTCTGTCCGGGGCCTTCCTCTGGCCGCAGCCCCACCCTCGCCCCTGCCTGGAGCCCAGGCCGCCCCCCGATCGGCCTCAGACCTGGCATCTCCCGGGAGGATGTCACAGGCCTGTGGACTTAACAAGGCTTTGGCTGCGGAGGGGGAAGTCTTTAACAGAAGGCAGGCATAAGCCGCTTTTCCCTTCATTTCCGTGGCTCTGTGTGAAGATTCGGGGAAATCAGGATGCACCCCTTTTGTGCCTGTCCTCACAGGGCTCACTGTTTAGACGGTGACAGGTCAGCCCGGGGGGCAAATGGCTTGGAAGGGCGTGTGTGCCCTGGGTGAGTGTCATCAGCCAGTGCCCACCCCCCCCCACAGAGGGTCACTCTGACTGTAGAGGATGGTCCTGGGGGACCCTGGAAGCCCTGGCAGAACTGAGTGCCCTGAGCTGAAAGACTTTCCGGGTGTGTACAGCCCAGGAGGGGACCACAGGCCCATCTGGGATGCCCATCTTTGTGAGAACTGGGACCCGGGATCTAGGTGTGGCTGTGGACATCAACCCCTCTCAGCCGTCACCCTTCAACTCCTTCAGGATGTCCTTCTTCTCTCAGGAGGGCACCCAGCCCTGTGGCAAGGGCACTCCTCGCCAGAAGAAGCTGCTCTTGGGGGGCTGGGCTGCCCGAGCTCGTTTCCGCACGTCTAGGCTGTGGGGTTAGCGAGGGCTGAGTGGCCGGTGGACGGCAGGACTCCTGCGTGGAGGGTCAGGGCCGTGCCTTTGTGGCCTTTGGGCTGCTGGGCTTGGCGGGGTGGGGACACCCGCGCTGACGGTCAGGGCGGGCAGGGAGGGCAGGCACAGTGCTTACTCCATGAGGAGGGGCACCTGGGGCCCATGATGCTTCGGGTCAAGAAATAAAACATGGTACAAACAGAGAGGGAGGCAAACCATAAGAGATTCTTAAAGACAGAGAACAAACGGAGGGTTGCTGGAGGGGAGGTGGGTGGTGGGATGGGTCGAATGGGTGATGGGCGTTAAGGAGGGCGCTTGTTCCGACGAGCACCCATATGTCATCATATGTAAGTGATGAATCACTGAGTTCTCCTGAAGCTAGTACTACACCGTAAGTTAACGTGAATTTAAATAAATAAATAAATAACCATGCTTTAATTCTAAATAAAATCAGCAGAAAAAAAAAATTGGACTTTTAGGGCCCAAGCTTCCATTTGTCACTGCATCAACGTGGTTGTAAAATGGGGAGCCCACAGAGGCCAAGGGTCTAGGGCTCTGTGAGAGGTGGGGCACACAGCCAGGGCTCGAGTGTTGGGTTAAGGGCCTCGAAAGCCTGCCGGGGGCCACACAGCGTCTGGGCAAGGCTCACAGCCACGTCCGCACCCTTGCTGTCAGAGTCCAGGCCGGTCTGGCTGCTGAGCTGGGCCCTTGGGGTGGGAGGAGGGGAGTGAAGGGTGGGGGGCAGGAGGAGGTTGTATTCCCCGGCCCCTCTCCATGTTGTGCCCACATGTCCAAGATTCTGGGGGACCCCGGGCTGGGCTCCAGGAAGCTGTGGTGCAGTGAGGAGATACAGCAAGGTTGTAAAGAACTTTAGAGAAAACGTGAGGTGCTGCAGCGTACTGATTGTAGTAACCCGCTGGAGAGGTGGGGCACACCCTGGGGAGGGGCCTTGGCGATGAGCCTGCAGGACAGGCCCCTGTCAGGGGGAAGGAGGCTGGTGCGACGCCATCTGATCACTGACCACAGGGAGAAGCCAGAGGAACTTGAAAACCCTGGTGTCCCAGACTCCCGAACCTGCCCTCTTCTGCCTTCCCCTGCCCCATACCTTTGCCCCTTCATCAGATGACCCCGCACCCATCACCCCGGGGCAGAAACACTCCAGGCGATTCAACCACCAGCATGCGAGGCTTTGCACACAGGGTCCCCACGGAGGCTCATTTTCTCATCTGCCAGAGGGGACTCAGAGTCTCAAGTACTTAGCGCTTATACACAGTAGCAACTTGGAGGAAGCACTGAGAAATCAACAGCCATAGACGTTCACACTGGGCTGCTTTCTAACTCACTTTGCAGGCTTCTCCTTGCCCCTCTGGTTCGGAGAGTGTGCAGGGGACATCCCTCCTGCCGCCAGGGTCACCTGACATTTTGCATCTCAACGATCCTTATTTTAACCATCAGACCTTTGGCACCACCCCCTAAGCTCCCCACTCTCCTAGAGTCCCCATCAACTAAGAAAGGAGCAATCCAGGTGCTGGGAACCTGGTCCTTAACTCAAGAAAGCATGCACATTTGCCTCGGGGTGGGGGGGGGGGGGCGGGTGTGGTGTGCTCGGGAGGCCAGGGAGCAGGGAGCTGAGCCCTCACTCTGACTCTGAGGCCTGCAAAGCCCCCAGGAGCAGAGCAGAGCCCTGGCGGGCGTGGAGGGGGAGGGGCAGGAGAGGGGCTCCAGCAGGTCTCCCAGCCTATAGACAAGGTGAGCCCCACCTGAGAACCCCAGGCGGCGGGGCCAGGCTGGGGGGTGGCGAGGGGGGGTTGGGAAGGGCACAGCCAGGTGTGAGAGAGGGAGGCTGGCATCTGGCTCCCACCGCCTGCCCGAGCTCCTGCCTTCCTCGCCTTTAATAACCATCCCCGCCTCAGAGGAGCAGCAGATAAAAACATGCCGGGTTTGGCAGTTCAGGCGAGCGGAGGGTGGATTATCAGGGCATTTAGAGGAAGGGGAAGGGAAGGGAAAGAGCGCGAGACGGAGACCACACAGGGAGCCAGCGCGCAGAGCCCCACACAGCCATCTGCCGCGACTTCACTTGCCGCTCCGGAAACTGACAGACACTCCTTGAGCAAGGCCCAGGCCCGTCAGATGAGTCAATCAATCAAAAAAATTCTTATGAAACTTAATCATAGAGGGTCGTGTTAGGGAGTGGGGAACAGATTAAATTACCACGGTATTAGATACGGGAAATGATTTCTGTCAAAACCATCTTTACTGCAATTATAATATGTTAATTATGTATTTCATTAAGTAAGTGGATTAGAGTCTGCACAGATGAAATCATGTGGAGGCTTTGAATCATTTGCTGAGCACGGTGGGAGGACTCCTGTGAATGGAACCCGGTTAATTTGGAAAACTTTCACATGCTACATGCGATTTTTGTTTTTTTTCTTTCATAACCCTGGCCCCCAGCGCCGGTGGAGGAAGTCCGTGGATCCTGGGCTGCTGAAAGGGTCCGGTGGCTGCCTCCATGGCCCTGGGGTCTGCACAGGAGGCTCATGTGTCCGGGAGAAACCTATCAGGGGGGTTTCCTGCCTTCTACTGTGGGCGTCCAGTGGCGAAGGCAATGCTGAGGGCTTCCAAGGGGGACAGACGCCTCTGTGCCCCTGCCCGTCTGCTAGCAATGTCTGCAAAGTCCTTATAGGGTTCGTAGCCAACAGGCAGCAGGTGCAGAGACAGGATGGCATGGCCATTCACAGCCACTGTGTGGTGTCCGTGTGCCTATACTCTGCCTACCTTGTGGTGCCCACCTGCTCTTCCCATTGACCTTTGGGGGAGCTGCCCACTGGGCTCCCCAAAGCTGACGTATCATCTCCTTGCAGTGCAGAAGGTTACTCAGCTATGGACCGATGGCCCACAGCCACGGGAACCAGATGTTTTATAGCACCGATTCCAAGCTGGCTTGTTTAATTCTCTCTCCCTCTGGGCTCTCCTTTCCTGGTAAGCCGCAAGGGAAGAGGGCTACTCAGTCAACTCATTTCCAGGAGCCTCTGTCTGTAGGGCTGAAGCAAGGCCATGGGCCAAGGGCAGCGTCTACCACCCGTGTCCCCTTAGATAACCGTGCTGTGGTCCGCCCACGGGGGGACACTCTCGTCCCCGTCTAAGCCCAGAATCTGGTGGGACCGCCTGTCTCAGCTTCAGTTCAAAGACACAGAGGCCACCAAGAAGCAAATCCTCCATCCCTCTGCAGTGGCCCATCCCCCATTCTTCTCTGGTCGCAAAGCCCCTCCAGGACCTGAAGGCCAGTTGAGCCATAAAGAAAAGAAAATAAGAGTTAATAATTATTTTTTAAAAAGAGGAGGTATCCGGTGACCATCAATGCCTTGCATCCCTGAGAATTTGGGATTACGGTAATCGCTCTGACAAAGGGAGGGAAGGAAGGAAAGGAGGCAGGCGGGCAGGGCCTGCTGGTGTGTGTGGCGGCATAAGTGACGGGAAAAGGTTGGCTGATTTGATGAAAACCCCATCAGCCTCTCTGGGGAGATATTACTTTCCTCATTATTCCACTGATTGGCCTTATTTCATCTGAAGAATGCCACACATTCCTTAAGGCCTGGCAAACCTCTTTAACAATATCCAGAAAAAAAAAAAAAATCTATCACCTCCTTAATCGAAACAACAAGGAAATTAACACAAGTCAACTTCTTCCTCAGAGATCAGTTGAGAGACGCACCCCAGCCCCTTTCTTCTGACCCAGGCACGCACTCTGCAGCCCCCAAAACTATCAAATAAATTGCCTAAATGGTGCACACATTGGATGGTTGTGGGAGGAGCTTGTTCTCGGGTATGGCAGTGGCTGGGGATGCTTTATAAATCCCATAAGTAGAACAAAGACTCAGCTGGGACCCCAGCATCCCCCTTTGCGCAGATGCAAAATCTTGTGTGATTGGATGATTCTGAACAAATGCAGTTTTCAGGGAGAGTTTGTCCCAATGCTGACAAAGCTTCACTTGCCAGCCCAACAACAGGGAGGAAGTATAAAACCCATGTGTGAAATCAGACTGAAACTGGCATGATCAATGGCCTGGAGCTTGCAATGACTGTGAAGTGCATTTTTTTTTCATTATTCTTTAGCAAAGAGGTAAGATTTAATGATGTAAGTTAACAATGGATGATAATTTAAAGTGGTGACAATAGTTTAATTATTCACACACACACAAAAGTTAACTTCATAACTTACTTCTTTGTAAGAACAAGTTCATTTAAAATATTTTGAACTGTGCATACAATTATCACTTAGACTCTTTCCTTCATGGGGCTTTGTAGAGACAAAGAGTCAATTCTCCCAGTAAATTTCTCACTAAACTGTTACACAGACTTACAGCTCTGTCTCGTGACAAAAAGGAGAAGAGGAAGAGAAGGAGGAAGAAGAAGAAGAAAGAAGGAAGAAAAGAAGGAAGGAAGGGAGGGAGAGAGAGAGAGAGGGAGGAAGGAAAGAAGGAAGGAAAGGGAAGGAAAAGAGGGAGGGAGGGGAAGGAAGGAAGGGAGGGAGAGAGGCAAGGGAGGGAAGTGGGGAAAGAAAGGATGGAAAGGAGGAAGAGAGGGAGGAAAGGAAGGGAAGGGTGGGAGGAAAGGAGGAAGAGAGGAAGGAAGGAAAGAAGGAAGGAAAGGGAAAGAAGGAAGGACAGGGAAGGAAGTAAGGAAAAGGAAGGAAGGAAGGAAGAAACGAAGGGAGAGAGGGGGAAGGGAGGGAGGTGTGGAAAGAAAGGATGGAAGGGAGGAAGAGAGAGAGGAAAGGAAGGGAAGGAAAGGAGGGAAGGAGGGAGAGAGGAAGGAAGCAAAGAAGGAAGGAAAGGAAAGGAAAAGAAGGAAGGAAAGAGAAGGAAGGAAGGAAGGAAGGAAGGAAGGAAGGAAGGAAGGAAGGAAGGAAGGAAGGAAAGAAGGGAGGGAAGGGAAAGGAAAGGGACGGAAAAGGAAAGAGAAACCCCACCACTGGGTCTTGCCTAGAATTTCCTGAGGACTCAGAAATTGGGATGGGTGGTTCCATACTACTGCATCTTTTCACTGAACTAGGACCCACCTCCCCTAAACAATAACGTGTGTGTGCGCGTGCATATGTGTGTATGTGCCTGGTGGGTGTTCCTGTACTTTTATCAGCCCATCTCAGAAGGCCTGTTTTTCCATTTCTTTGATGTGACTATCCAGCACTAGAGCTGATGTTGGAGGTGGTGGTGGTACAGGTTCAAGGGCAATGAAAGGAAATAGAAAAAGTAAGTACTGGATTTGGGGGCTATCTCCTTGAGTTCAGAGCCTTTGGATAGTCTCGGGATTATATAATTACAATCCGACTGACCACCAAAGCAATTGAACCTTACCAAAGGTGTCCAGAGATGCCGGGGAGGCAGGGCTCTGTGAGGCAGATAGATGCCACCATTTCAGGGAACTGGCCCGCCGGGTTGGGAAAGCAGCAGGAGCTCCACAGTCTCCCACCCCTTCTGAATTTTTTGTCATGTGAACCTGCAGAATTCACCCTTGCCCGGCGCCCTATCCATTTCAGGTCCTCAGTTTGTCTCAACTGCCTAGCTGCTGTGATCTATGCCCCGCTGTTGGCAACGTTCCAGAAACTCCTAGAATCCGGTGGAGAGACACCTGAAATACCGTCACCAGACCCATGTCTTCATGCCCTTGCCTGGAGAGAAAGCATCTCAAAGGCCTCCTAAAACCAAAGAAGTAAAACCATGGTTGAATCAACATAATGCCACTGTTGAGATAAAAATTTAACTACAACATCATCAAATGCATAGGTAAGTGTTTCAAAGTACCAAACGCCTGAATGTCATCGAACGTTTGCATAATCAAATATGGCAACTCCATGCAGCCATTTTTTTTAATGACTCACTTCTCAGTATAATTATCTCATTGGACAGTTTTATAGATGAGAAAGCTTTTGGATACAACAGTAACAATTCTGCCATTGAATTTCAGCTATTTACTACGGTCTGGTGTCTCATAGCTACAGTTAATGATACTGTGTGACAGATAACGACCAGTTTTCTACTATGATTGCTTTTCTTTTGTTGGGGGGAGGGACAGAGGGAGAGGGAGAGAGAGAATCTTAAGCAGGTTCCACGCCCAGCACAGAGCCCGACATGGGGTTCTATCTCATGATTGTGAGATCATGACTTGAGCTGAAATCTAGTTGGATGCTCAACTGACTGAGCCATGCAGGTGCCCCATACCATGACTGCTTTTCCTAAAAAAAAAAAAAATTAAAGAAGACGATAACACAGAACTCAATATTCCTACTGAAAAATGTATGCCTTGGACAGACCTTCAAAAATCTGGAGACCCATTCTTCCATTCCTCAAAAGAGAAAAGCAGTGCATGAAATTTAATTCCATCTGCCTCCTCTAATCAAGTTAAAAGCAGAGAAGAAGGGATGGAAGGAGCCTCATTTGAGCTGAGAGTGAAGTGCCATTGGGAACGCTGAACCAGTATTGAAGGCCATGACCATCAGCCCAGTGACATCTGGTTGGTTCTCAATAAAGAGTGTTCATGTTTGTTGACCAGATACCTCTTCACTCTTTTTTTAAAATTTTTCTTAATGTTTATTAATTTTTGAGACAGAGACAGACAGAGCATGAACAGGAGAGGGACAGAGAGAGAGGGAGACATGGAATCTGAAACAGGCTCCAGGCTCTGAGCTCTCAGCCCAGAGCCCGACGTGGGGCTCGAACTCACGGACTGTAAGATCATGACCTGAGCTGAAGTTGGATGCCTGACGGACTGAGCCACCCAGGCGCCCCATAGCTGCTCCTTAAAGCTGCTCCACACTCTGAGTACTCTCTATTATTTGACCCTCTTTTGTTTTGCTTTGTAATTATCACCAACTGACTTTTTTGTTTTTGTTGTTTAAATTGTACTTGCTTATTGCCTGTCTTCCCTTCCAGAATGTGAGCTCTGTTACCACAAGGGATTTGTCCTTCTGTTCGTCATGGTAGGATGTGCCTAAAACAGTGCCTGGCCCGTGTGGATAAGCAATTAATATTTATTGAGCACAAGGGTAGACATGTGTCTCTTCAGTTTGATAATCATTCAGACTATCTTTCCCTCCCTTAATCTAGTGGATGTGTTGATACACCGAACTGAAGAAGAGATTACAAAGGCTTAACCTATCATAGGGCCATTGGCCAATTGTTTGTTCCCCTACATTCATCCCCTTCTAAAGAAGTTTGTAGTTCTTCCCATTACAGGGACAAAGCAAATTTCCCCACCTATTGACCTTATGTCGGAGCAAGCAAGAGATGGGCCTTGACCAATAAAATGACATCGAAGTGACATTGCTCCCATTCTGAGCCTTGGCCTTGAGAGGTCTTGCTTGTTTATGCTGACCCCTTGCATTTCTGCCAATCTCCATGAGAAGAACACACCCGGGCTAGTCTGCTGATTCCAGGAAAAGAATGGGAGACACCTATTCAGCAGCCCAGCTGAGCTTCATCCAGATGGACCAAACCCCAGCTAACCCACAGCCATGTGAGTTATAGCCATGTGTTCGTTGGTGTATACACTGATATCATGTTCTTGTTTACTATGCAACAGTACAAGGCAATGCCTCATCTTCTGTCTCAACTGTGTGGCAACCAGGCCCCTGGATGAATGATCCTGAACCTGAGACCAACTAATTGGTCAAAATGACCAAGGTCGACATACCCGTGTCCAGGCCAGGACGTGTGTCCTTCGTCACTCAGTGGAAAGCAGCGGAGGCAGAAGGGAAACTTTTCTAACAGAATGAATCTGACTAAGTGCCAATCACACCAGTCCACCCCGCCGTGAACTGTCTCATCCAGTCCTCACTCTACAGTGTCCCAATTTTATGGGTGAAGATGCTAGGCTTACTGACAGGACACCACTTGCCCCTGGCCCCACACCTGAGAAGTCTAGAAACAGCGTTTCAACTGCTGTCCCCAGAGAGCCTTCCAAAGAAAAGGCCCAAGTCTGTTTGCAGTTAGAGAAAATGGGTAGAAAAACAGAGCTAACCCACTAGTAGGGCCAATCTCCCCCACTCTCCACTCCTGCTCCCATCCCCGGAGGGGCCCCAAGTAAACAGTGGTTTTGGTCTCATCTAGACATGGCCGATGCTCTCCAGGAACTATGTTACTTGGATGAAGGATATTTGTGGTGGAATCTTTTCCTTTCCTTCCCTCTTTTTTTTTTTTTTTGAAAGTTTATTTATTTCTTTTGAGAGAGAGACAGAGAGACAGCATGAGCAGTATAGGAGCATGGAGAGAAAGAGAGAATCCCAAGCAGGCTCCACGTTGTCAGCACAGAGCCCTATGCTGGGCTCAATCTCACAAACCGTGAGATCATGACCTGACCCGAAATCAAGAGTCAGACACTTACTGACTGAGCTGCCCAGGCTCCCAGCCTTCCTATCTTCTTATCTGCCTTCGATAACCCCCTCCAACAGCAGCACATCACATAAGGGATGTTGGAATTCTGCCTTCAAGATGACATTAGTTAGTTTTATTTTAGAGAGAGAGAGAGAGAGCACACAAGTGGGAAAGTGGGCAGAGGGAGAGAGAGAGAGAATCTTAAGCAGGTTCCACGCTCAGCATGGAACCCCACTCAGGGTCTCAGTCCTACAATGGTGAGATCATGACCTGAGCTGAAATAAAGAGTTGGACACTCACCTGACTGAGCCACCCAGGTGCCCCCAGATGACAACACTTTTCAAAAAAGGAATAACCACAAGTCCAATCTGTTTCTTTGTCAAGCTTTCCAAACACAGCTTTGTTGTGAGAAAATGATCATCCCCTTAGGAAATGGAATAATTGTGACTTGTGTTTGATGGTACTTTTTTTTTTTTTTTTTTTTTTTTTTGGATCCTGGGCCCTCATTCACTCATTCATTAGATAGACTTCTATTGAGTATCCATTGTGACCCAGGCACCTGCTCAGGCCTAAAGGTCCAGAGCCGCCTTCTTAAATAGGTGCCCCTGTAGTTTGGAAGCATTTCAGAATAAATTCCACTTATGATCATTTCCCATTCAAACACTTCAGACAGTTTTCAGACCCAAGTCTCAAACTTCTCAGCTTCTTCTGCTTCTCTGGACTTGACAGGTGTCCTGCCTTACAAACCCCCACATATCACCACACACGGCTCCCCTGCCCCTGAGGGGCCCCCTGCATTCTTCTCTGCTTGGGAAGACCCTGCTTGTTTTCCAAGACACCAGTCAAAAGGCCTTTCTAATGCTTAATTTTATGAGTCAATTTGACTGGGCTAATGGATGACCAGATAGCTTAGCTGGTAAAATTATTTCTAGCTGTGTCTGCGAGGGTGTTTTTGGAAGAAGTTAGCATCTGAGTCGGTAGACTGAGTAAAGAAGATCGTCCTCAACAATGAAGGTGGGCGTTACCCAGTCTGCTGGGGAACTGGATGGAAAAAAAGGCAGAGGGAGGACAAATTTGCTCTTTGTTTCAGCTGGAACACACATCTTTTTCCTGCTCTTGGACATCAGCACTTCTGGTGCTAGGGCCCTCAGACTTGGACTGAGTGATACCACTGGCTTTCCTAGTTATCTAGCATCCAGATGGCAGAGTGTGGGACTTGTCAGCCTCCATAATCATATAGGAAAATTCTTATAATGAATATATATATATGCATCTGTATGTGTGTGTTATATAGACATATACAGACCTCCCGTGGATTCTTTCTGGAGATTCCTGACCAATACAGCCTTAGAACCCAAGGGGCCTCCTTCCACTCCCTGGAGCAGAACCCATCCCAAGCCCCTGAACGACACCATTGTGAATGGTATGTATCCTACTGCATTTGAAGCAGACTTAGAATACATCCTGATGAATGACCTAGCCATCCCATTACATTGCACTTCTATACCTATCTGCCTCACCCATTGACAAGTGTAGCCCTTGAGGCTGGGGACCGTGTTATAGAACCCTCAGCTCCTGCCAACGTGCAATAAAAATAAGTGATCAAATGTTATTCGCATACTTATTCTGCTTGTTGTTTATTTTTCATCTACCTACCACTAGGTTGAATGCTCCTAGAAGACAGGATGTATTATCAGTTGCATTTAATGATGTATTTGTGAACACCTTAAACAGTGTCTGACGTAACGTAAGTGATTAATAGAGGTTGCCGATTGAACGAATGGCTAGGAGCAGAGAGAGAGGGAGATGGTTCAGAACTTAGGTGCCAATAACACCAGTCTCCACATGCCTTGCATTTTCTTGAGGCAGACTTTCCTATTCTAATGGTCACTGTTCTCTGTATTTAAAAAAAAGAAAAAAAGCCAGTATATTCCCAGGGTGCCAAGACCTCCCACCCACACCAGTGCTGGCTTTCAGGGCCACAGGCAGATATCAGGCAACCACCCAGGGTGTCTATTTAAAGTAAAGAGGCTTTCACTCCTGGATCATTATCCACCTGCAGAAATACAAAGATCTTTATGGGAACACCATCTTTTCTGGTGATCACGCTTCTAGAAATGATGTTATAAGGCCAGGAAATTGATTTCCTGCATTGCAAAATCATTCCTGGGGTCGTCGGTGTCAAAGCCAACTGGTTCATAGATTTCCTTTTTTTCCCCCCCTTTTTTTTATAAGATAAAGTGCAATATTGTTTTGTGGGGTAAGCCTAATAAGATGTGATGAAATAAAAGTTCGTTCTTTGAATAAGCATTATGGCTTAGCACAAGCAGCCATCCTTGGTCCCTTCTTTAGTCTTAACCTGTAGCGTTGCCCTCCCCTGTAAGCAAGAAGCAGAGGGGGGCTGCGAAGGGAGAAAAGCCACTTTCCTGCCTCGCAGCAGAGTGCTGAACTGGTACAACCATTTCAGAGAGCATTCTGGCTGTAGGTGTCGAATCAAAGCTATGCAGGGGCGCCTGGGTGGCTCAGTTGGTTAAGCGTCCGACTTCGTTCAGGTCATGATCTCACAGTTCATGAGTTCGAGCCCCGCGTCGGGCTCTGTGCTGACGGCTGGGAGCCTGGAGCCTGCTTCAGATTCTGTGTCTCCCTCTCTCTATGCCCCTCCCCCGTTCATGCTCTGTCTCTCTCTGTCTCTCAAACATAAATAAACATCAAAAAAATGTTTTTAAGCTGTGCAGACACTCTAACTCAGCAATTTTCATGTAGGAATTTAATTTAGAGAAGCTTTCGTATAGATCCACAGGAAGACCCATATGAATGGTGCATTATGGGCATGCTTGTAATACGGGGAAATAATGACAAGCTACTTAATGTCAATAGTGTGGTAGATAAAAAACAAAAATGTTGCTGTATTCAAAGAATGGAATACTATTCGGCACCTAAAATGGTTGTACTAGAGTAGAAGCAAGCAGACTGTAGGCGGCAGGACAGATCTTGTTTGCCACCTGTTTTTGTAAATAAAGCTTTATTGAAAATTATACCCATTCACTCACGAGTTTTTTACGACAAATATTCACACATGGTCGATGACTGCTTTTGCGCTAGACAACTCCATGTCCTGCGAAGCCCAAAATATTTACTACCTGGCCTTTTTCAGAAAAAGTGTGCTGATCCTTTTTAAACAGAGCCATAGAGCTCACCTTGGCCAGAGAGGGAAGACGACGCTGAAAGGAAAGGGCAGATGGCAGCACGATGCGTTATGACGACATTAGCGTGAGTTACGCACAAAAATACGTGACTACGGACAGAAGCCCACAGAAGTGGCCCGAATGGACTGGAAGGGTGTCAACCTAGCTCATAAATCCGAATTGCATATGTGAGGCCCCAGGAGGAAAGACAGCCTTGAAAGGAATCTCAAGTTACACGAAGAGAATGCTTTATTCTTCTCTTAGGTGGACTTGGAACAGGCATGACAGAATTATGCTCCCAGGAGGAGGGTACGGTAGCCAGGGCACAGGTTTCCGGTGAGCCAGGCACAGGCCACCCAGTCTCGCCCTGCGCTCTCTCTCCTGGGGCAGGAAACAATCTCATTAACTGTAAGTGACAGTGCTGACCTAAGGACTAGCAGGTTTATGCAAATCTACGATTTGGAATGTCCTGATTGTGTTTCCCCACCACTAACACCGCCACGCGGTTACCACGGAACTCATCTAAGACTGCACCATCCACAATGGTAGCCACGAGCCACGTGTGGCTATTGAACACTTGAAATGTGTCCAGGCCAAGAAAAAAAAAAAAGATGTGCTCTGGATGTAAAATAAATGACAGATTTCAATAAAATTGCAATATATCTCACTCCTACTTTGTCATACGGATTGATTTGAAATGATAATATTCGGTGTATCGGTGTATCCGCTTTCTAGCACAGCTGTAACAAGTTCCTGCTAACGAGGTGACTTTGAACAACACAAATTTATTGCCTTACGGTTCTGTAGGTTAAATGTCCGACACAGGTCTTACTGGGCTAAGACTAAGGTACCAGCAGGGCTGCTCCCCATTCTGGAGGCTCTAGGAGAGAATTCTTGCCTCACCCTCTCCAGCTTCTAGAAGTGGCCCACGTTCCTTGGTTCCTCTTCCGTCGTCCAGCCAGCAAGCACGGGCAGACCCTTCTCACACAGCATCACTCCGACCTTCTCTTCCGCCTCCCTCTTTACTTTTAAGGACCCGTGTGATCACACTGGGCCCACCCAGACAATCTAGATAATATCGCTATCTTAAAATCAGCTGATGCGTGAATCTAATTCCACCTAGACCTCAATCCTCCTTTGCCATGTAACATACAACCCCTACGGGCTTTGTACATCTTTGTACAACAGGTCTTTATTTTGCCTGGCACTATTGTGCTAAGTAGAATCTATTGTTAAAATTAATTTCACCTGTCTCTTGCTGATTTTTTAACGTGCTTACAAAATTTTAAAGTCACACACGAAGCTTGCGTTCTCTTTCTCTGGGATGGCATCGCTCCAAGGCAACGTCTGAAGGTGCTTTGCCAACCCTAAAGTTCGCTGATGGCAGGGAATGTTCATTGAGAGAAAATGTTTTCCTCCAAGCCACTCTTGAAGGTGACAGAAACACACCTCCGCCCTCAGAATAAATAATACCAACAACAGCTCACGTTTATTGAGGGTTTACTACACGCCCTGATATTAGATATTAGATATTAATTGGTTTCATCTTCATAGTAATCCTCAGACAGGTACCATCATTATTTACATATCACAAGGCAGGCTGCTGAGGCATAAAGAGGTTAAGAAATTTGCTCGAAGTCCCAAACAAGTAGGAGTAAGGTCCAGGCAGTGGATTCTGGAGACTTCCCTCCAAGGACTGTGCAGGTTTTCAATGGCAGTTTGCACCCTAAGATGTGTGAACGGTGCTAGACGTAACTGGCTCAGGGTTGTGCTCCCTGCCCCCCCCGCCACCTCTCTGCAAACAAGCTGCAAATGACACCTTTTCTTCACTCAGCCTCTCAGTGTGACCCTGGATGCCCACTCTTGGGCTGTCCCTCCACATCGGCCATGGGTACCTGAGTACGGCTCACGTCAGGCTCCACATGTGACTGATTTGTACCCCAACAGTGGCAGAAATAGGCTTCAACTTCCAAGAGCCTTAAATGAAGGGACAGTTTGATTGCACACATACCTCTCCATATATACGCAGATCTATAATTTAAATACCGCTGTATTATGGTTAAGATATTTGTGCATGCTCAGATGCCAGCGATTACCTTAAATATCTTTTTATACATGTGGATATGTGTGTGTGTGTAAATGTGTTGGGCACCCTCACCTTTCCCATCGATCCCATCCAGCCCCTTATGCTCTCTTAAATGATATCTCTACCTTTCAAGATTTTTTCACATAGTTTCAAAGTTAGCGAAAATCTAATTAACATTTATCTTATATGCACCTTAGTATTTCCTTACACACACACACACACACACACGCACACACATCTGACACGTAAAAGCCCCTGGTGACCACATGGGTGTGAATGTCTGTCTTCGAACGAATACATACACTGAAGTACATCTATACCCCCCAGAGGAACATTTTTGGATTATTTTGGCGATTTTAAGTTCTGGATCGCTGACACTGATGTGGCTTTCTGCAGTGTGTTTAACCCAAACCCCTCACATATTAAAGAGTACGCATACCTGGAATTATATGTCATTTATTCTTCTCCTTTTCCTAATCTGCTCTCTATTTGACTTCCTTTTAGGCAAATGCAACATTTGCACAGTAGGAGACGCTTTCTGGAACCTCATCTGCAGCTCCTAATATCTGGACACCCTCTGGGCTGCCTCTCCACTCGGAGCCTCTAGCTTCTTGGTCTTGATGTGCAGGGTCCAATTAGGCAGGTCTGTAGATGCATTTCTGGACTCGTGCTATTTTTATTTATTTATTTATTTATTTAGCCGACGCTTGGCAAATTCTTTCTGTAAAGGGCCAGACAGTAAATAGTTTAGGCTTTGCAGGTTGCCTGGTGACCGTTACAGCTCAACTCTGCTGGTGTGTGGCACAAGCCTCAGACAATATGAAAAAGAACAGGCATGCCCGTGTTTCCATAAAACTCTTTCAAAAATCAGCGATGGGTCTGAATGTGGCCCCCTGGCCAGAACTTGCCCACCCCTGCCAGACGCGAACGTGAGTTTCTATTTCCGGAGATCTGTAGATCATTTTCATATACGTCTCGTCAATGTCCCTGGTTCATATTTGAGTGTCCAAAGGAAAGGGAACACATTGGTGGCAGTGCCGAAACATAATTAGGTGGTAAAGCCAATCAGGGGACTCCCGGCATCATTCCCTGCTTACCTGATTCCATTCTCCTGTGAGCCTCTGGAAGATACGAACTGTGTTCCGTTCTTCGACTCTTCCCCCACCCCCTAGCACGGTGTCTGCCCCACAACAGACCCTCAGCAAGGATTAAAGGCAATAAGCAACACTGTGAATGATCTAATTTTCATTAGGTCAGATTTTTAAGACCTCAAATACAGTTGTCATTGAAGACTTTTTCAGGAAGTTATGAGGATATTCTTGAATGGACTGTGGTTAACTAGTGTCTGACTCTCAGGTGAAATGATAAGTCACAATGGTTTTGCAAATAGAGGGGGAAGAGTCATCTCCTGGGTCACCAAAGTTGTCTTCAAACACTTGAATGGATTACTGGGACAGTAGACGATGGCATTTCTTTTTTTTTTTTTTTAATTTTTTTTTTTTAACGTTTATTTATTTTTGAGACAGAGAGAGACAGAGCATGAACGGGGGAGCGTCACAGAGAGAAGGAGACACAGAATCTGAAACAGGCTCCAGGCTCTGAGCTGTCAGCACAGAGCCCGACGTGGGGCTCAAACCCACGGACCGTGAGATCATGACCCGAGCCGAGGTCGGATGCTTAACCAACTGAGCCACCCAGGCGCCCCGACGATGGCTTTTCTCAAAAGGGTCACAGAGAGCTGGATCTCCTCTCCCCTCTCCACCCCATGGCACACATCACTTCCTGAACATGGAATTTTTTGACCACTGAGGCCAGAGAAAGCCTCAGTTAACGCCACTCTCCATCCTTGTTAACGCCACTCTCCATCGGTCAGGTAACCTATGCTATAAAATCTCTTTGTTATCCCCAAACCAAATGCTTGTGGAGTGTCTACGGTGCACTCTGCATATGCTACATTAGGCAAGATTTTCTGAATAGAGCGAGCTAACAGAAAGATGGTGTAGGCAGGAATGCCGAAGTAAGGCCCGCTGGCACTGGGAGAGGTCCCAAGGCATGGAGCTCCTGGTAAGTAAAGTAACAATTCCCTTTCTTTAGAGCTCCTATGGTGTGCCAGTCCCTACATTAAATCCTTTATGTGCCCAACTGAATCACACAGCAGCCAGAAAGGCAGGTCCCTTCCACTAACTAGATGAGAAAAATGAGGTTCCTGACATATCTTAGGTATTCCTAGCATCAGCCGAGAATGATACCACGAAGCCATGGAGCCCAGGAAAGTGGACTCAGCAGGAGGGGAGAGATG
Source organism: Neofelis nebulosa (assembly GCF_028018385.1). Taxonomy (NCBI): domain Eukaryota; kingdom Metazoa; phylum Chordata; class Mammalia; order Carnivora; family Felidae; genus Neofelis; species Neofelis nebulosa. The sequence goes on along the minus strand of NC_080798.1, from coordinate 21,943,185 downwards.
ATGGTTAATTTTCTGTCAATTTGACTGGCTAGAGGGTGCCCAGATTAAACATTATTTCTGGAAGTGTCTGTAAGAGTGCTCCTGGCTGACAGGTTAGCGTTGGAATCAGTGGACAGTAAAACATATAGCCCTCCCCAATGTGGATAGGCATCATGCAATCCATTGAGGGCTTGAATAAATACAAAGACAGAGGAAGGGGAAAGTGTCTCCTTCTTTTCTGCCTTACCGCTTGAGGTGAGACATCTTATTTCATCTTCTCCTGCCCTTGAACTGGGATTTATGCTATTGGCTTTTCTGGCTCCCAGGCCTTCAGATTCTGATTGGATTATATCACCAGTTTTCCTGGGTCTCCAGCTTATAGATGGCAGATCATGGGACTTCTCAGCCTCTACAATCATGTGAGTCAATTCCCCATGAGCAATCAATCTCTCAATAGGTGATAGATAGATAGATAGATAGATAGATAGGAGAGTATAGAAAGGACAAGCTTCTGTGTAGGCAAATGCCTGCTTGAGAATCAGGCTGTAAGAATATGATACGCATGTTTAAATGAATGGATGGATGACTGAGCAGGTGGGTGAGTGAGTAGATGGATTACATGGGCGGATGGGTGGATGGATGGATGGATGGATGGATGGATGGTTGGATGGATAGGTGAGTGGGTGAAGGGATGAGTGGGTGGGTGAGCGAGTGGATGGATGGATGGATGGATGGATGGGTGGATGGAAGGATGGATGGATGGATGATGGGTGAATGGATGGATGAGTGGGTTGGTGGGTGGATGGATGGATGGATGGAACCAGATCAGCTAAGGCAGAGTTTGAGGTAGAATTGGTAGCATTAAGGCTGGACAGGAAAGATGGCGCCCCATTATGAAAGACCTTGAATGTCACTTTTCAGAGCTCGACTTTATTCTGTCATGGCATGACAGGTGCAGCAGGGGAGTAAAATTACTTGCATGATACTTTAAAAGATGAGTATGGCCCCAGGGACAAGGGTGAAAAAGATGAAGCCTAGAGGGATTATTGAGCACCACTAATTGTGTGACAAGAGGTGTACCAGGCACCATCCTAAGTGTCTAATCCACACAAAGGACCTAGGAGTGGAATGTGTTTCTATCGTCCCTGTACTACAGTGAGGAAGCCAGGGCACAGGGCATTAAAAGCCCACCTGAGGTTGTACACACAGCGAGTAGTGGAGAAGCTGGGGTCCAGTCCAGACCCTTGACCCTGACACCCTCCTCGTGGTCAGCCAATGGCCCAGAAGACAGTAAAGGTGACCAGTGTGGGGTGCAGGTGGGAGGGTGCAACGAGCAAGGTGTCAGGCCCATTGACTCTTAGATACCGACCTGGAACATCATTTGCCCCTAGAAGCTTAAACCCATGGCTCTTCATCCATCTGACTCTTGGGGATCCTGATAGTTGTCAGAGCTTCTCACCTCTGCAGCCCAGTGGCTCCTTTCAGAACAATTTCAGGTCCAGCCCTTCCTTTCCCTTCGGCCTGAGCAATCAGGGCGACCTGTGTCCATAGCCCTGATGACTGTCCATTCTCTGATCTTCTCATTTAGACTCTGACTCTGTCACTGCCCCATAAGACCTGTTGGAACAGTGAGGTGTGCATCTTGCCCCACCTACTCAGCCTCTCAAGGCTTGGGATGAGGAGGGGCAAGGAGAGAGCCGGAAATTTCCCCAAATGGAAATAGAACCTTTAACCCAACGTAAGCAACATTGTCAGACCAGAGTTCCTTGGGCTGGCCCAGCGTTGACAGTCAGCAACAACCCAAGTGTGTGGGTTTAAAAGGCCACTTTGGTGTCTCAATGTGGACTGTGGTTTGCACGGACTTTCCAGCTTAAGACCAGGTGAAGGCCCCTGTGCTCTGCCTGTCAACCCTGGCAGAGATCAACTTTGCCCCTGCTCCTGAGAGCTTCCAGGGACCCACTGGGACCCAGGACCTCAGACCAGGAGCTTGGCTCACCCTTCGGGGATAGGAGGGTTGGTATTCCCTGTCCACTTAGACTATAATCTCCGTGAAAGTCCCACTGCTGGGCAGGAGCCCCAGGAGGTGCTCGACAAGAACTGCCAGAAGGAGAAAAATCTAGATAGGTGGGATTGAAGACTTAATCTCTACTTAATAACCGAGCGAACAATTACCAGCACTTTGTTGTGAAAGTGCAGTGCTTGACCCTTTTGCAAACATTCTCCTGGCTCCCTAGAGCCTAGCACGGTACTTGACACACAGTGGGCCCTCTGTAAATATTTGCCAAATGAAGGACTGAGTGAGTGAGTGAGTGAGTGAGTGAAGAAATAAATGAAGAAGCCGAAGCCTGGGAATCAGAGCCCCTCGGTGCAGTCTAAGTTCTTTCACCCCCTTGTTAGATGAACCTTCGGCGAGTCCCATTCCCCTCCCTGGGCCTCAGGTTCCGTGGCCTTGTTGTGGATGGTGGGCCTCTCGGGGCCCACCTGGAATTCTACTCTCGTCCTGGCAGCCGGCACCCCGGGCTGGGTGCGGCGCCCAGGGTGACCCAGCACCTTTCTCCTCTTTCCCTCTGGGGGGCGACGCTGGAGGCTTCCTCCCATTGCAACAGGACACCAAATGGTTAAAGCACCACCCATCGTCTTTGATTTATGAAGTGGACGATTGGACCGGGAAGCAGAGACAGCCCTTCTCACTTGCAGAGGGAGGCCCCCGAGAGCAGTAATTCTGTGCACACAAAGGCGAGCGACGGCCTTGGGCCCCGGCCGTGCCGGAGAGCCCACCCTGCCCGGCCCAGCCCGGCCCGGGGACGACGCCGGGGCCTGTGTCCATCCTGCTCTGTGCAGGGACGGAGGCGGCTTGGTCACCTGGGCTCCGCCGTCCACCCGGCCCCGGGGACCTCGGCAGCCCAGCCTCCGCCCCGGGGAACCAAAGTGCAGCCCTGCACCCGGTCGCTACCTTTCAGCGGCTGCCAATCTATCAAGATTCAGCTACCGCTGTGAACCCATCAACTCCGTGGAAGGGAAAAAAGGAACCCCTCACCACAGCAATTATTCATCCCGGCCTGAACTTCAGGTGACCTTTCCTAGTTCCACAGAAGTTACAGATGCCAGCACCTTGGTGGGTCGGATTTTGTTTTCCCCTGTCTTCCTTTAACAGACGCATTTTTTTTCTCCTGCTATGTGACCCTCTTTTGCAATTTTTTTTTTTTTTTTTTTTTTTGCCAAACGATCTTTGGGTGGTCCGTTAGCCACGATAGGAGAGCAACGTTGGCCTATCGAGAGAGCCGATTTCGCATGAAAGAAGTCATCCAGAATAAAAGAAAAGCCTGTGACCTCCTTCAAGGGCTGGGTCCCCTTGAAAGACCCCCAGCAGACCACCCCCAGGCCAGCTCACCCCTCTGGCGTAAACAGGGGCTACTCTGCACCAAAGGCCTGGCCCTGACCTGCAGGGATGCAATGCTACCAACTCAGCGTGTGTGTGTGTGTGTGTGTGCGTGCGCGCGCGTGTCCCTGAGTCGCAATAAGGGTTACACAGGGTGTAAGTCCCTGTGTAAATTTAAAGTGACCTGAGGGACATAATTACATAAATCTCATCATGAGACAATATACTTTTTATTTGTTTGAATTTTATTTGTATTGGTAAAACTGACCTGAAACTGACACAAGTTTATTAGAAAAAGAACTCTGTAAAAGCGAGTGGGCTGGTCTTCTTAGTTAAGACGGATGTGCCAACTTCTAGTATGATTAGAGAAATGGATAACTCACTAACATCTGTGCAAACCACAATAAAAAGGGATTTAGTGTTACCCCAAGGAAGGCAAGAGAGGCTGTCTGTCCATTAAACGCTTTATTACAGTGCCAGCAGGTTTTTCTAATTCAGTTACTCCTGCACGGCATACAGCACTCTGTGACGGCCTGTCATCCCACCAGACAGTGCTCGGGGCTGGGAGGTTTTGTGCAAGGTAGGTGACAATCAAATGAGCCACTGAGAAGAGAGGGGCGCCTGACCCTCGTGAAGGATTAACTACAGAAAGTGAGTGTGATCATGTCTCACCATTACTTAGAATTTTCAGTCAATTTCTGAAAATATGAGATAAGTTCTTAAAGAGGCAGTTTCCTCAGGAGCTCAGCAGACCCGGTGGGGTTTGGTTACACACTGTGTCGCAGGGCGCCTGGCGAGACGGGGCCTGCCAGGGAGGGAGGAGGCGCGCTACCTGGACGGGGTAGGCTGAGCCAGGCCCTGGAGCCACGTTTGTCCAGGAATAACGCAGCCAAGAAGGAAGAAGAGGGAGAGGTGCCTCCTGAAGCCGGCTTGCCCTTGCCTCCCCCCTCCCCGGCACCGCGAGTCCAGCCTCCCCTGGGGACAGCCAGCCGAAGGGGCACGGACCTCGGGGGCTCTTGCCAGCGTGGGTTCGCAGAAAGCCTCTCCAGGCCAGCTGCCTGAGATGCTTGGGCCCATTTGGTGCCGGCATGGAATGCCCACTTTCCATCACCCTTTCCCACCGTCTGCAATCCCCACCCCTCATTGGGGAGCCGTCCTGCCCCACAGGACCTCGCAGTCTGGCAGCTAAGCAGGCCTCATACTTTAAAACAGGCTAGATGCCCAACACAGGCACACAGCGTTTGAAATGTGTCTAACGGGCCTGGCGAAGGAAGATAGGGATTCAAAGGGAGGCAGGACACATTTTAGGGCCCGAGAGGAGTCCATTCCTGTTTATAGACCAGAGAGGTGAGACACAGAGAGGAGAAGTCTCCACCCAAAGCACACCCAAACCGCCAGGAGGTAGGCTGGGAGCAGACCCCTCACCTGCCTGCCGACTCCCAGGCCAACAGAAGTTCTTCATGGATGGGGGTGGTCTATAGAGTAGAGGCTTTTTTTGTCAAGCTGGACTAAAAAGGTGATGTATCCCTTTGTATCTGTATATTTAAATGAGAAAAGTAAACCTCAGACCCCTAAGCTTGGTTCTGCTAAAGCAATTTAACATCTGCTGCCACCTGAATCTAATTGAAACAATTCATTATCAAATTTACTGATCTGCTTAATGATTTTGTATTTCTCTTTCAAAATCACCTTCCGCCTTAGCTAGCCTAGGTAAATTACTCTTGCCTTCAAACCCGAGAGCTTGAAGGGACCTGAAAGAACATCTAACTCAAGCACTGCCCCTTTAAAGACGGGATCACCGGGGTGCAGGGTGGCGGAGGAGAGGAGTGGGCTTCCCCGAGGTCACGGGGCAAGTCAGGCAGGACTGGAACACAGGCCAAGGGGCCCCACTCTGCTTCATCTCTATGGGCCAGGCAAAAGAGGGAGCGACAGACAGGGGTGATGACAAATGGGAAAAACAGGAGGAAAATAAAAAAGGAAGAAGAAAGAAGTTAAAGACGGGGAAGGTGACAAGCTCCCTTTCCGGAGCTGTGCAGTTTTTTGTTTTTTTTTTTTTTTGCAATGTTTTCTCGGTGGCAGTCTGTTAAAGAAATACTTCATTGTCACCGAGCACAGAGTCATTAAAGGCACCTTGGAAATTTGGACCCTTTTACTAGAATCAGGGCTTAAATAGCAACTTAATTTATGACACTTCTCGAGGCTGATGGCATTTTTGCTCTCAGGTAAGGTCATCTCAGTGTACCCCCTCCCTCTGTCGCCTCCTTTTAGCACAACTCAAGAGGTGGGATCTCTTCACTTGCAAGTAACTGATGTATTCAACTGCTAAAATGTAAGTCACATACGTATGGAAGCACGTTTGAGTTCACGGTGTGTTTCTAAAAGAGAGCTCCTTTATATCTGCGTGTGAAAGAGAAGGGCAGAAGGGGGCGGGGGGGGGGACCCACGAATGAACACGTGAATAATTAGATCAGAGAGAGATGCCACCTTTTCTCAGGGCTGGAACTGCGAGGGGGGAAAGGACTAGCACATAATTGACATAATTGATCTGGTATTTTTTTTCCCTTTTTGCTGCAGTAATTTTTATGCATGCCATTGTTGCTGTTATTATCCAGGATGTGATCTTCTGTGGTTGATAATACAGACTAGATATGAATGCGTGTATGTACCAGCCAATCACAAATCTATAGTGTCTATTTCTGCATCACCAGGTGCTATCTCATGGGAAATATCCTCTTTTTTGGCAGGCACACAGAGCGCTGCATTATCTGTCATTTTCATTAGATTCAAGCTACAGCTGAGCCAAAAAGACTTAGTTCTAGCATATGTGCTCAAAATGGCCAAGCTGTGATTGTCCAAATTCACCCTTTCAGGATTGCATTACAGACAACTGGAGCCGAAGCTGGAAATTGGAGGGAGCAAAGTACCTGAATTCCACTTGGGCAACTGTAAACACCAGAAGCTCCTAAGATCGGAGCTTATTATCATAATCATCTCGAAGGATGGCTTCCATCGGAAAGTTCAACATTTTTTTTAGCACATTGTAGGTAGGGATGGGGGAGTGGAGTCAGCCTAGATTTTGAGGCCACTTAACAAAGAAAACCCAATCTCTTTCGTCGCCCCCATGTCTCTCAGGGCACCCGGGTGCTCTGGGATGCTACAGGTCCCATCCGCAGGCCTTGCCCTAGGCCAGCTAACCTTGAGTCCTGTACGATGCTGTCCACTGTGGGACATGTGACTGGAGAGCCTGCCTGGCACGAAAACCATCACACATTCAGCAGTGAGCAATTTCTGCAGGAACCGGAAGGGAGCAAAGAGGCAGCGTGCGGTAAAGTTGGGTCTCTAGGCAAGTCTCCTTCACGATTTTATAGAATCGATCTTATATTTGAGCGTGTAAAGAGGACATAGCCAAAAAGTAAACACAATTTACAATGCTAAAAACTGGAGAGGGGCGCCTGGGTGGCTCAGTCAGTTAAGCGTCCGACTTCGGCCCAGGTCACGATCTCATGGTCCGTGAGTTGGAGCCCCGCGTCGGGCTCTGTGCTGACAGCTCAGAGCCTGGAGCCTGCTTCGGATTCTGTGTCTCCCTCTCTCTCTCTGCTCCTCCCCCGTTCATGCTCTGTCTCTCTCTGTCTCAAAAATAAATAAACATTAAAAAAAAAAAAAAAAAAAACTGGAGAGCCACGGGGCTGGGAGGATGGTTACTCTACCCAGGGGACTCGATGTTACTTTCAAGCAGCCATGGGGGGCCGGGGGTGGAAAGCAAAGGCTAGCTGTTCAAGCAGAGAACTGATTGTCTTACAAACCAAAAGGCCAGTGGGAATGTAAAATGGTGCCTCCGCTGTGGCAAATGGTTTGGTGGGTTCTCAAAATATTACACATAGAATTACCATATGATCCTGCAGTTCTACCGCTGGGCATGTAGCCCAAGGAATTGAAAGCAGGGTTTCGAAGCGAGATGCGGTCTATACATACAGAGGAATATCACTCAGTCTTAAAAAGGAAGGGACTTCTGACACATGCCACAGTATGGGTGAATCTCGAAGGCATTTTGCTACGTGAAGGAAGTCAGTCAGTCACACTCAGATAAAAATGGTACGATTCCACTCATCTGAGGTACCCAGAGTAGTCCCGTGCATGGGGACAGCAGGGCGGTTCCCCAGGGCAGGTGGAGGGGCGGGGGAGTTATTTCCTAATGGGGACAGACTTTCAGTTTTGCAAGACAGAAAGAGTCCTGTGGGTGGATGGTGGTGGGGTTCGCATAACAATGTGAATGCGGTTGCCAGCACTGAACTGCACGCTTCACAACGGTTAAGATGCCACCTTGACGTTGTGTGTATTTTACCACAATTAAAAACTGGCACATAGGGGCGCCCGGGTGGCTCAGTCGGTTGAGCGTCCGACTTCGGCTCGTGTCATGATCTCACAGTTCGTGGGTTCGAGCTCCGCGTCGGTCCCTGTGCTGACAGCTTGGAGCCTGGAGGCTGCTTTGGATCCTGTGCCTTCCTCTCTCTGCCCCATCCCCACTCATGCTCTGTCTCTCTCTGTCTTAAAAATAAATAAAACATTAAAAAAAAAAAAAAACCTGGCAAATAAACGATTAGAATGGTAAATTTTATGTTAAGCCTATGTACCACAATTTTTTAAAAAAGAAAGAAAACAATAGGCCCATGTCTGTTTCCTCAGACCCGCTTCAGTACCCGGCCGGCTTGCGGGCTAAAGATGGGGAATACAAAGTTTGAGTTTTTGTTTACTATGCAAATTGACTCTGTCGACCAATTTCACTGGTAACCAGCTAGCCTCACTGGTAAGCGAGTATTCTGGAAACACCTTCGTGTACAAGCAACAACAATAGCCAACACTTTTCTGGCCCCTTCGCAGAAGCAACCCCCTGGCCCCATAGCCTCCCCTGAGTCTGTGCCACAGCAGTCCCCAGCCGTGCCGTGTTCTTCCACATTGGCACTGAGGGTGAGCCCACACCGGGCCATGTCTCTTTGGAGCTGTGTGCCAAGTTTCCAAGACAGCGGAAACATCCACCAATTGGCTATGAGGGGTGCCCGCTGCCCCAGACTTGTCCTGGGTTTTCATGCCAGGGTAGTGGCCCCATATACCATGACGGCAGGGGGAAACCTGTTCACGAAAACCTTCTCCTGAACCACAGAAGTGCTGGCCCCTTGTCCACGGCAGGTGGCTCACCATTTTTCATCTGCACCGCTAGTACGGGCTAGTTGAATGACAAGCAGGCAAAGAGAAAGGTGGCATGAAAGTTCCAGCAGCCAGGAGCAGGTCGTGTCCAGGAGTGGCAAATCCCCGAGGAAGGTCATCGTCGCTGAGTGGGAACGAATCTGAGGATTGCTCTGGCCGCCGTAACAAAATACCGGAGATTGGGAGGTGTAAGCAGACATTTATCATCTCAGAGTTCTGGAGGCTGGACGTGTGAAGTCGGGGTGCCATGGTCAAGTTCTGGTGAGAGCTGTCTTCCTGGCTTGCACAATGCCAACGTCTTCCTGTGTCCTCAACTGTCGGAGAGACAGAAGGAGGGAGAGATAGAGAGAGGGAGCAAGAGAGCTCTTCCTCTCCTTATAAGGGCACAAATCCCATCACGGGACCCCACTCTCGTGACCTAATGCCTCCTAATCACCATCCAAAGACCCCATTTCCAAATACCATCACCTTGGAGGTTGGGGCTTCTACATATGAATTTGGGCGGGGGAAGACACAGACCTTCGGTCATAACAGATTTGATCTTTACTCTTCACCAAGCCATTCTTCCTGCAGCTGGAGAGAGGGCCCCACACCCTGCTCTTGCACTGTGGACCCCCCTGTGCAATTTTGCAACTCCCTGGGCTCTACATTCTCCCCCATCCCTCCAAGTCCAGCTGGACTGGACAGTTCAGCTTAGGAGTAAGACATTACAAGTGACCTGCAAAATACTTTATTTTTATATGACGTTCTGCAACAGGATCCCTGTTGCCTATTAATTGCACCATGTTTTGAAACAACACAAGAATTTTTTTTTTTTGTATTAAAGGAAATTTCCTCGTGTATTTTCCTTCAATTATCACCATGTTACTGGAAACGAGGTAAGGCAATCTGAAAACAGTTGAGTGAGAGAACATACAAACAAACTTTCAAACTGTCTTTCAGCAAGTGAGGCTTCAGTTATTGAATATGCAAACTGCCTTATTAAAAAGAATGATGTCTTTTTCAGCAATCAGTTTAATTACAGTGGAGTCCTTCAATAGAAAAATCAGCTTGTGTCTCAGAATAAAAATTCTTTAGAAAGGGAATTTAGGTGTAACAGATCGAAATGAGAAAATTTACACTTGGTAGGAAAAGGGGCTTTGCATAAATGGAGCGCAGGCTGCTGAGACAGGTGTGGGGGAGCCTTGGGGGAGACGTGGGTCCTCGAGAGCCCTGCGGGCATCCAACTGAGCCCGTCTGTCCGTCTGTCTTGCATCCTCCTTCTCTAAAGCTCAGAGAGAGGAACGAGGTGCTGGTCTGTGAAAGGTATTTATCCCAAGTGTGTGAGGGGGCTATACCTGAGGCCACACATCTTCTACAGGGCAGCTTGGATTGGGCAGGCAAGCTGCCGAAGCACCGGGATCAGAACAGAAGGGCTTTCATTACTTAGAAGGCCTCCAGAACTCTGTCCATTCTGCTCTAGGCCTTTCTCTCTGTCCCCTGGGGACCCCTGAACTTTGCCTGGTCTTTGTCCCATTGCCCCAGAATCTCCTCCCTGTTTAAGGATCAGAAATCCCAGAAACCACCCAAAACATCTTCCCAGTTCAGCTGCTCCAGTATCATGGAAACCCGTGGAAGAGTGACACATCAGGATTTAGGGCAGAGGTCTGAATCAGACTTCTTAGGTCGGATCTCCACTGCATAGAATGACAACTTAGTGACTGGAGGCCAGCCTTTTAGCCTTTCTATGCCTTGGTTTCCTCACCTCTAAAATGGGAGAGAAAATACTGCCCACCTCACAGGATGCATTTGAAATGCAAAGAGAAACACCAGGCAACACTCAGAGTAGTACCCGACCCGTGCTAAGCCTTCAGTGAACCCTCACCGGAGGTAGTAAGGCAGCAGAGACAAAAGTACAAATCTCCTGTGTATACTCTGATACTCTGTTATAACTTTCACACGAGTCTAAAATACAAAACATGAAATTCACGCATATGCAAGAAACGCACAGGCAAATGTTCCTTCCGTGAACCTTGAAATCTTGAGCACCTACCATATGCCATCAGTGAGCAAAACTGGAAGGAAAAAAAAAATCCATGTCCTTTTAAATTCTAGTGGAAAGACAAAACAATAGCTGAAAAGCACAATAACCACATCAATTACATAGTATTTCAGAAGTATCTCCACGGAACAAAGAAACGTGGCTCAGAAGATCTGGAGTGAGGTGAGAAGCTGTAATTTAAATATTGCGGTCCAAGTAGGTCTCACTGAGAAGGTAAAATTTGAGCGAAGACCTCAAGAAGGTGAGAGAGTGAGCCACGGCTATCTAGGGGAAGCGTGTCCCAAGCAGAGGTGCAAAGGCCCAGGGGCAGAAGTGAGTCTGACATGTTCTAAGCACAGCAGCTGGTCCGTGGGGCCAAAGAGGTATTGAAGAAAAGTAGGAGCCTGGGTCATAAAGTGACAGGGGCAGGTCACATACAGTCGTGCGGACCACCTTAAGGGCCCTGGTTTGCATTTGGATAAAATGGGGAGACTCATGTTTTAAAAGGAAAAACAGTATTCTGAGTTTATTGGGATGGAAGGGGACCCATGAGGAGGGTACAGCACATACCCAAGCTAGTAGCTGGGGTGTGAGAATATTCTAAAGAGCAAAATCCAACACATATACCTAGCCGGTTAGATGTGGGGGGAGAGAGAGGAGACAAGATGACTCCAAGATTTCATTTAACTAAACGTAAACTAGTTTGTAAGTAAGGAATCCATGGCTACCTTGTTTGTTGTAAAAAACAAAATAAAACAAAACACAAAAAACAAAAAATAAACAATAAACCTGTTGTAAAAAACAACAAACCAAAACAAATTTGATCTAAATCGCCATGGCCTTACTTCTAGCATTTTACTCCGTACAACTAAATACACTGCACATCAAAAATGATGTCACGTTAAGGGCGCCTGGGCGGCTCCGTCGGTTAAGCGTCCGACTTCAGCTCAGGTCACGATCTCGCGGTTCATGAGTTCGAACCCCGCGTCGGGCTCTGTGCTGACAGCTCGGAGCCTGAAGCCTGCTTCAGATTCTGTGTCTCCCTCTCTCTCTGTCCCCTCCTCTGCTCACGCTCTGTCTCTGTCTCTCAAAAAATAAAAGTTAATTTTTTTTTAAAAAAAGACATCAAATTAAGAACGTATCAGCTACATCCCAGATGGAGAATACTCAACACGAGAAAGTTCTGGGCATCAAGTGGTACGCCGTAGGTGCTCATGAATGTTTCACTTCTGTCTGTTCCTTGGGCACACTGAACTTGTTCCCACCCCAGAGCCTTTGCACATACTATCCCTTGTTCCTAGAATATCCTTCCTGCTTTTTGAACAGCTGGCCCTTCTTCCTCATTAGCTCAAATACTCTTTCCCTGACTTAGGTCACTCTCTACCAGCTATGCGCTCGGGCAGGAGGAGTTTCCTCTTATTCGGGAAAGGATCAGCCCTTTTGTTCTCTTCAGGCCTTCGACTGATTGAATGAGGCCCACTCACATTAGGGAGGACCGTCAGCTTTACTGAGCCCACTGATTCAAGGATTAATCTCATCCAAACACCCTCACGGACACCCAGAACAGTGTTAGACCAAGGGCCTGGGCCCAGTCAGGCTGACCCATAAAATGAACCATCAGAGCTGTTTTACCCCCGTTAAGTTTGGCATTTTATGAGGGCGTCTTAGCTATTCGTTTCTTGGTCTTTCTATCTATGCATGTGTCTTCCCTGTAAGGACATAACCTCCACCAGCTGTTTGTTGAACGAATGAACCCGTGAATAAAAGAAGGGCAAACAGTCCCATGTGTGGCTTGAGATTTAGGAGAGAGGGGCCTGGAATTTTCTGAGGCCAGGTGACGTTGGTGTGGAGAGGAGACGGTGGTTGATGAGAAGCAGGAGCCTGGGGAAGGCAGGAGGGGACTGGGGCGAGGGACCGGGGAGGAAGTAGACAGGATGAGATCAAACCTTATGGGAAGAGGCAGAAATCCGTCTCTGACAGCCAAATCCCCCTGCCTGCATCCTGGCTTTTATTTTTAATCTGGAGTGCGGCATCTGACCTGGCCCCGCTGACTGGGAGCCAGAGCCACAAATCAAAGCCCGAAGCAGGGTGGGTGCCAGGCTGGGCTTCCCTGGGGAAGTGAGGGGGCAGCAGCAGTGGACGTGAGCCCGGTGGTCTCCCGAGCCCCGGGTGGCCGTTGTCTGTAAGGCAGAGGGGCCGGGCGATGGAGCAGTTCATCACAATGGCAGGGGACCTCAGAGAGAGGCTAGGCGGGGGACGGACACGGGGCAGCTTCCGGTAGACACAAACAACCCTTGGCCCAGAGCTCTCACCTCAGGGATTCTTGCTGGCGTAACAGGTTTTGGTCCTTGTTTGTTGCTTTTAATGAAGACAAGAAGGGAGAAGCCACCATCAAGCGTGAAATGTTACATGCATACACGTTATCAAAACTGTTGAAGGGAAATGCCCCACGTATGACTTAAGCTGAAATCATCCCTCCCGGGTTGTCATGCTCTGTTTAAAAATAAGTCTTAGCTAGCATGATTGGTTTTTGAGGCATTGTTTGGGTATCTTTGTCGGGGGCTCTCTGCAGCTGGAGGGGGCGAGTTGCGTACTCAGAGTTCCACTGAAGTCTCAAAGGCAGGCAGGGGTGACAAAGGACAGGTCTGTCCTTGGCAGACCCACTGGGAGGCAGAGGGGAGAGGCTCCAACTGGGGCCCTGGGTGGACGAGAAGGGCGCAGGAGTACCCGGAGACACTGAGCCAGGGGACAGCGTGCTCCTTCTCCTTCCCTGTGCAGGTGGTCGCTTGTCGGGACCCAGGCAGGAGCTGACGGGTGGTGCTTGGGGTCCGTCCCCTTTGCCCCGTCCCTGAGCACTGCGGGCCTGCCATCTGTCTGTACTGAGCCTGACTCTGTGCCCAGACCTCAGGGAGGCTCTGCTCTGGGAACCAAACAGGTGGAGACACAACCCCGCCCCCAGGAGTCTACTATGGTGGAGGGACCCTGTACCAAAAGAGAGGAGGCCCACTCAAGGACAAGAAGGAGACACATGAGGCGGGGCTGTGACTTGGGTCTGTAGAGATCAAGGCCAGGGCAGTTCTGGGTGTGCCCAAGGAGGAGGAGGCCTTGTGGGCTGGGGTTGGGGGGTGGGGGGGTCCTTGAGTCAGGTCACACAGGTGAGAAGAGAAGAATCCAGGCAGGTGACAAGGGTCAAGGCAAGGCCTGACGGTACCAAAAACCCGGTCCGAGGGACAGCCTGGGTCCCCCGCCAGATCCCAGCAGCCCGAGGAGGTGGGGGTGGGGAAGGACCGATGGACGACGTCTGTCATTGTTGACGACCAAGTTCCTGATTTTCAGAAGCGGCTGTGGAACATACAGCTGAACAAGAATGCAGGCGGGTCAACAAGAAACCCAAAAGAATCAGGGGGAAAGATGCAGAGACGGCTTACAGACGTGGAGGGCCTAACAGCCAAGGGCCCTAGGAAATGGTGCTCAACCTCGTTAACCGTCTGGGAGATGCGTACCTAAAGGACAATGAGGTGCCACCTCGCAAAATGGAAAGCTGGAAAGCACAGAAGGTGACGAGGGCCAACAGCGCTGACGCCCTTCCGGGGGGAAGCTGCCTGGCGCTCCCTACGCCGCACACCCTACGCGTCCCGCACGGGTCCAGCGGGAAGGGGTGCGTAAGGCAGCCTCAACCTGCGTGAGCCTCCCTCCCTGCCCCCCCCACCCCCCCCGGGGCGGGGAACAATCCGAAAGCCCATCCCGGTCCCCAGGGGGGATGGAGAAGTTGGCCGTGGTGCGGGCGCACCAGCAGGTACCGCGGTCCTGTTACCCTCCAGTGTAAACACTTCTGAAAGTGACTTTGGGTTTGGCGACGATGGGAGGAGCTGGCCCTTTGGGCTTCCAGGAGCCAGAGGAGTGGAGTCAAGACAGTGGTTGGTGTCCGTGGTGCACCGTGGCTTTTAAAGCATAAATCAGACGGTGACAGCCTCGTTTGTGGCTCTGCGGTGCATTCTGGCTGCACTTAAAATAAAATTCAGACCTCTTACCACGGCCTCCAAGACCACATGTCCAGCCCCCCACAGTTCCTCCCCCTTCTCTCCCGCTGCCCGGCCACCTTGCCCTCGCCAAGGTCAGTGCCACCCCCGGATGTTTCTCTGACTAGCTTTCTCTTGCCCCGGCTCTCTATTCAGGCCATCTCTGGAGAGCGCTTCCCTCACCGTCCTCAGGACTGCTGTGCCTAACGGTGCCCAAACCCCGGGGACCCCGCCGTGGCCCTTACCGGCCAGCGGCTCCTTCCTTCCCGTGGCGTTTCTGGATTTTCTTCACGGGTGTTATCGGAGGCGCTTAGGAGTCCGAAATGACCTTGTTCATTATCATCTGTTGTTTGCTGTCCGCCTTCTCCCGCTGGGGCCTTAGGCTCCTTGAGGGCAGAGACCTGGGCCTTCTTATTCACAGCCCCAGCCTCAATGCCTAAGCCAAGGCAGACGCTTCCTCCTTGTGTGCCGGATGAATAAACAAGTAAGCAGCTGGCAAGGGATGTCGGCCGCGGGAGCTCGCACGCAGTGAGGCCCTGAGCCCGGGGTCTGGAAGGGTTACCCCCGCTGGCACTTCCCCCTCCCGGATGCTGGGAGGGTTATGGCTATCCCCGTTTTCCAAGGTGGGAAACTGAGGCTTGTGGAGGCTAGAAGCCAGCCCCCTAAGTACCGGTGACAAAGCATCATTTAAACTCAAGTTTCCTCCCCTAGCCAGGCCCTGCGCAGAGCCCCAAACCCCTCCCGGTGCTCGTCCATCACCGGGCAGACTTCTGGGCCCTCTGGGTCTTTCAGACCCCTCGTGAAGCGAGGGGGCGGCCAGGGACTCACAGGGGTGGGTGCAGTCCGGTGTGTGACCGGCCCTGTGGGCTCCGGCCAGGAGCCCATCTCCTCCCTTCCCCCCATCTGAGAACAGTGCCGGCGGCTGTCACATCCCACTAAGCTCAGAGGCTGTTTGTTTCATTGATGGAGACAGCTCCCACGGCAGTCCAAATCCAGCTTCAAACCACCTTGGTAGTGCCTGGCCACACTGACCAGATCGAGTTTGAAGCTGACTCAATTATGGGAGCTGTTAGGTCCGAGCTTCCAGACCTTCTCCACGTAGAAGCTGAGGCCACTTCCCACAGCCACAGCCAGAGCCCGGGACCCTTTCCAAGGGGACACGGTGCCTCCTGGGCAGCCCGGGGTCCTGGATGTGGCACCCCCAGCAGCCCGTGCAGCGTGTCTGATGGCCCCTCACCCTCTGTGCTCTGGAACCCCCTGATGGAGAGAAGCCCCAGCCAAGGAGACCCCTATCTTCTCTCCAACATCCCTGCGTCCCTTCTTCGCTGACCAGAAAGCAAAGCTCTCTGCTCCCCAGGCGGCCCCTCCCGCTTCTGCCCGCCCATCCCCTTTGCGGCCTGGGCATCCACCTGTTCTGCGTGCCCACCCAATGTCTAATCAGCAGGTCCCACCGGGGCAGCGGCGAATTCACTGTGCACCCCACGCAGGAAGGCTTTGCCGCTCGTCCGACATCCCGTGCCCGTGTGTGCAAACGACCGTTTTCCATAAATCAGGAGGGTTAAAGGTTATCCCACTCTCGTGTCACCGAACCTCGTTTGCATCCTGCTGTGCCCTCCCAGAGGGGACAGAAGGGCTGCAGTAGGGGTGCCCGGGGGCTGCTCCTGCACGCGGACGTGCGGTGAGGGCTACAGGACGCAGCACGCCGGCACAGTAGCAGGGTCCCCACTGGCCACAGCCTCCCTGCCTCCCTGCTCCCTGCCTCCCTGAGCTGAGGCCCATGTCCCAGGGCAGCACATGCAGGGAGGGAGGAGCATCTCTGCTCATGTGGTTTCCAGGAGACAGGTTGGCCCGCAGGTATTTGGGGATGTGTGAGATCGGCTCACTTTGTGCTACCAGGATTTGGCATCCATTTCAGTGAGAAAATCCGTTACCCCCAGTCCCGGCCTCTTGTGGGTAGATAACAGGATATCAGAGAAAGCCCAAGAGCCCAGGCACTTGTCCCCAATGGGAGCACCAGCTCCTCTGAGGGCCACTGCCCAGCTGGGTCCCACTCAGTTTGCCAAGGGCGAGGCCTGGCCCCAAGCTATCCCCCCTCTATAGACCCAGCACCGTGTAGGATCAGAACAGAAATGCCGAGGGTATTTAGTGGGCTATCGTATCCGCTTCTGAGGGCTGCTGTGATAAACTCCCACAGGCTCGGTGGCTCAAACAAGAGAAGGGCGTTCTCTCACCATTTTGAAGGGATATTAGGGTCTCCATAGGGCTGTGCTCCCTCAGGGGGCTAAGGGAGCACCCATTCCTTGCCTCTTCCAGCTGGCAAGCCTTGGCCCTCCTTGCCTCAGTCAGAGCCACATCGCTCCAATCTGACAACTGTCTTTACCTCCCCTTCTCCTGTGTGGGTCCCCGGCTCTCATCTCCCTCTGCTTCTCCCTTGTAAGGATGTGCATGATGGCACGCAGGGTCTGCCTAGATAACCTAAGAGTAGCTCCTTCTTTCAAGGCCCCTAACTTAATCACAGTTTTTGCCGTATCTGTTAATAGTTGTAGGTTCCAGGGATTGGGAAGTGAATGTATCGGCGGGGGGGGGGGGGGGGGGGGGGGGGGAGTGGGGGGGAGGGAGGGCATTTTTTTCTGTCTCCCAGAGCTGTTACATAATAACTTGGGATCTCAGGGCAGGAATTTTCTCCTTTGGTGCTCACAGAGACTGAAGGGTCAAGGGGCTATCATTGCCCCATTTGCCACGCTGGGCGGGAGTGGGGGTGGAGACAGTGGGGGCGGAGACAGGGCTGAGATACACCCCCGACATCCATGAGGATGATGAAAGGGAAGTGTAGAGGCCCTCGTAGTCAACATCCAGCTTCCCCTGGCCACTCTTGCAGTTGAACACCGTTCAATTACAGGGCCTTGGCGACCGGAAGTGTAGACCCTCGGAGTCTCGTGGGCCTGGGGTTATAGCCTGTTCCTGCCTCCGTTTCCTCACAATGCCAGCCCCCAGCAGGGTTATTGTGAACTTTTCTTTTAAGTTTCTTTATTTATTTTGAGAGGGACAGAGACAGTGCAAATGGGGGAAGGGCAGAGAGAGGGGGAGAGAGAGAATCCCAAGCAGGCTGCGCACTGTCAGTGCAGAGGCCGATGCAGGGGCTCAAGCTCACGAGGCTTGAGACCATGACCGTGGCCAAAATCAAGAGTTGACGCTTAACCGACTGAGCCTCCCGGGCACCCCGGGGTTATCCTCCATCTCAAAGGAAACAGCAGATGCAGGCACCTAGCTGCAAGTTTAGCACCCAGTAAGCATGCGATCAATGGTGGATGTGATTGTTCTTTTTGTTTAATTGGACAAATGTTTCCTGATCCCTCCTGCGTGCTAAGCACCGGATGGTGGCATCGGTTTGCTGGGACAGCTGTCAACGTCACCCAGTGCTGGCACTAACAGTAGCGACAACACTCCTCATCACTATCTGCCCCTCCTTCCTGCCTGCGTGCCACAAGGGCACATTGAGAACATTCCACGTGAGACGCGGGGGTGAAGGAGGTGACACAGTCCCTGCCCTTCTCTGCAGGAGTTCTAGGGCAGTGGCACAGAAGGAGACTGCGTTCCCAGGTGAGAGTTGCGCCTGGACTTTGGAGGATGAAGCCGGGAGGAAGGAGAGGCCAGTGATGCCTCTTGTAAGAAGCAAGGCTTGAGCTGAGTCCCAGAGGTGATACCACCGGGTGTTTGAGCTTTCGATGCCAGGAACCAGAAGGTTGCTAAAGAAATGGGCACCTTGTCTCTAAGGAAAGTGGTAGTGGGGATCAGCAAGCAATGGCTGACCACACAGCAAGAGGCCCTTCTTGGGCAGACCCTGATAACGACGCCGATGGTAATGACTGTATTATGGTTGGATGGCCAGAGTTCTGGAAGGGAATCCAGGTCACCCCCTAGGATGACCGGAGAGAGTTTAATGACAGGACCACTCACAACGTTGTGGGAGGCACCAGGAGAAAACACTGAAGATTATAAGGCACCCAAGGGATGACATCAATGGGCGGCCATCACTATTAGTGTTTCAATGCCTGAAGGGCCAAGGAAGGGACCATTCCCAGACCCAGAGAGCGGCACTAGTAGCAGAGGGCCAATCGGCAGGCACTGTGGCCTTTAGCAGAAGAACACAGCCGCTCTTGACCTGTGGCACGGAAGAGAGAGAGCCAGGGCGGTAAAGACTCTGACTTCCCTCCGACCTTCTCTTGTGGGGTTCCCCATTGGCCATTCCCAGCTAGAAGTCAGAGGGCAAGGGATCCTGTGGATGGAATGCATATGGTCATCTTTCTGGGATATCGGGGGCGGGGGTGGGGAAGGATGGGGAGCATATGTGGAGGGGCAGACAGAGAATCTCCCCTGTGATTCCACCTAGGATGATGTCGATGGTGATGGTGATAATGGGTGTTGCTAGTTGTAGGGGGATGGCAATGGTGGTGGTGATGATGATGGTGATAATGATGCCCATACAAGTGGTGCTGGTGATGGTGATGATGTTCGTGAAGACCGATATCATTATTGAGCTCCTACATAGTCACTCACTCTATTAAGGTCTTTCAATCTTTGCACCAGCCCAGTAGGATAAGACAGTAGAGATTCTTGGACACTTGGAAGACCTACGTACGTGTGGATCAACAGCCAGAATTATCCTCAGCTCCATCGGGCCTCCCCGCAAACACAAGGTCTGGCAGGGCACCTGGTCCTAGTGACTTGGGTTGTAATTATGTGTAAATGGGCTGGTCTTACTACTTTTCTGTGAGCTCCTCTATGTAAGCTTGGTATCTGCTTATCACTACAGCCCAGGGCTTGACGATATCTAGCAGAGTAACTGCCCCTCAGAATTCGCTAAACCAACGGTGACACACGAGTGAATGAATGAATGAGTGAGCGAGTGAGTGAACGAACGAATAAAGAGAGACTCCATGGCAACAGGTCACAGAGAGTAAGCTCTGGGTCTCACACCTGCTGTCCGTGGAGCCTGACTCATCATAGGCACTTAGCAAATATTGGAGAAGAGCCAACACAGTGGCACTGTGGTATTTCTGTTTTCTCTGGTACACATTTCCTCATGTCTAAACATGGACTGAAAACCATCCAAGCTTTCCGAAGCTATTTGGTTCCCTGAATTTTGCCCAAGCCCAAACTCCGAGCTAAGAGTGGGGATGTTTGTATGATGTCTCAGTGCAGCACATGGAAACCCACAGCCCAACATAGCTCAGAATTGCTAATAACCTTCAGATTGTTGTGTTAATAAGTGAAAATACAGAGAAACACAAACCTGTCTTCCTGTTAATGTTAATTTTGGTCCCAAAAAACGTTGCTAAAACATATTGCTGGGCATGCCACAGATGTTCCTTCTCTTGCACGTGCACGATATTCAAAGTGAGAGCTGGACGCTTTGACAGAATTTCTGTCGCTTCGATGATAACTGCGGTCAGGCCATTTTGCTACCGCTCGGGTCTGTCGTCTTATCTGACCATTCCCCTGTGCAGGTTCCCATTGGGGCTGGCGTGCAATTCTGTGTTTGCTACCACAACCTGCTCAGTAGACTGATAAAGGTAAGCAATTGAAAAAATAAGTTGAGCTGTGTCACGTTCTTGTCAACTCACCCCCTAATTTCACTCTATGCAGAACATATATGACGGTCTGCTTGGTGGGGAGCGGAGTAGAATCCCAGGTTGTCCGTTCCCAGAGCTCATTAGGGTGAGAGATGACATGGAAAGATGTGTGGCTCTCCAGCCTGATACTGAGGCTTTAACTACCCTGGATAGAAGAGATTTAAAGCCACTTATCAGTTTTTAAAGAACCAAGCAGAACAGCCCTGCATTCCCTCATCTTGTCCTGGTTTATCTTCTATGTGCAGGGGCCATTTTTAAGAACAAGAAGGTGTCATAATTTAGAGTGATTACAAGAGCCACCCAGCATTCCGTGGCTTCAAGGCCTTTTCCTGACCATGCAGGGAACAGATTGACATGGGCATCAGCAAAGTGGGGGCAGGGTGGATTCTGTGTCTCTGGTGCTGGGGAGCTACACCCCCTGGGGCAGGGAGGGCTGTTTCCTCCCAGTCTGAGAGTTCTTTAGAATCCATCTGCAATGGCTGGCATCTGGGTGAGAGGAGAGAGAGCCCTTTGAGAGCCCCGGGGAGTGAGAACAGAGGGCCACTCAGGCACCAGGAGCTAGACTGAAGTCAGCTTCCGGGAGGAGGCACCATGTTAAGTACAAGTGTGGGCATTACCACCTGGCCTCACACTAATGGAATTTGTCGACGTACCCACCAACCAAGGGAAGAAACACACAAGGAAAAGGTGGAGATCTAGTCCCAGACCAGGAAACCCTGGAAGTGGCCTTGTCCTCTATCTAGTTATTGATTTATTTTCCCATTTTTTCAGCCAATTCCATCAAGTGAAACATGGGCCACCTCCCTGGGGATGCTCAAGGATGACTAATTAATGGTGATAAGGAGCCTTCTGTCCTGTGCCAGGCTGAGGGGGCAGCTATACGTCCGACTCCAAACAGAAGCCGGAAGAAGCCAGAGCCCTGGCCAGCACCACCAAAACTCGTCTCTGTTCTCACCTCCATTGCAGGTGATTTCAGTGTCTGTCCTTACCACTCCAGTCCACCATTGCTAGATTAGAAGCCTTGATAGTCACATGCTCCAAATACAGACAATCTTTAGTATGCATTGAGTGCAGGACGTGGGCTTCACAATACCCTCAGTCTCTGCCCACAGTTGGAGCAAGAAGAGCTCCTCAGATGGAACAGCCTTCTCCAGAGGCTTTTGGAGAGGGTTAGGTTCAAGGTGGCTAAACACCATCTCAAATAATCACTCGTGCACCAACACTGTGTATCCAGCTAAAGCGGAGAGTGGATAGGATTGCTTGCCAAATTCAAGACCACAGGCAAGTGTTCCAGAGAGAGTCGAATCACCTGGAAAATAATCTTCAAGCTCCTCTCAGTTGGGTCCCACTGAAGCCTGCCTGGGGATGGGGGAAGGCATTTGTGCCTTCCAGTTATAAGTGTTCATGCGACATTGCCGAATTACAGGTCACACAAGAATGCACAGCCCCCAGAAGAAATTTAAACCCTAAGAAGGGTCTATGAAGGATTGATCCTGGACCCTCACCCTTACCCAAGAGCCTCTTTCTAGGTACTTCCAAAGGAAGCAGCATCAAGCAGAGGTCCTCAGAAGGAAAGGCAAATTGGGCCTTTGCTTGTAATGGCAGACATTCATCAACTTTCTCTTCAGAACCGCCTTCCTTTGCAGCCAGAAATTCCTCCATTGTTTTAACCCAAACGACAGAGAGGCCACCATGTGTCGGATGTGATCATGGAAGGTCAGGTTATTTCTTAGACTAATAATGCATGGAGAAGAATCTACTTGTGGGGAATAAGTGAAGTGAAACTCAATGGCTCAAAAAGTAGAGGGTGTGATGGTTAACATTTTGTGTCCACTTGGTTAGGCCACAGTACTCAGGGATTTGGTCAAACACATCTGGAGGCTGCTGTGAAGGTTATTGTTTAGATGGGATTAACGGTTAAATCAGTAGACTTTGAGTAAAGCAGATTACCCTCCATAGTGTGGATGAACCTCATCCAATTGGTTGAAGGCCTTAAGAAAGACCTTGCTCAAAGAAGAGGGAATTTTGCCAGCAGACTGCCTTTGGACTTGAACTTGTAGTTCAACATCAGCTGTTCCCTGTCTCTACCCTGTCACCATGCCCTGCAGATTTCGGACTTGTTAGACTTGACAATCATGTGAACCAATCCCTTAAAATAAACCTATGTATGTATAATGCATGTGTGTGTGTGTGAGTGTGTGTGTGTGTGCATGTGTATGTGCATCCATCTATCTTTCATCTATCTATCTATCTATATCTATCTATCTATCTATCTATCATCTATCTACCATCATCTGTCTTTATCCTATCAGTTCTCTTTCTCTAGACAACTGAACTCTGCCTCATTTGAGTAGGAATGAGGAAGAAGGAAGCACTGTCTGCAGAGGCCAGTAGAAAACAGAAGATTCTAGTGGTCTCCACAGTCAACCCATCCAACACATGCCTTTTCCTCACCCAGCCTGAAGACCGGGTGCCATGCCATGCAGCCGGGGCCTGCTCATTTACCTTGTGAAGAAGATGTCGCCTAAGAAACGGCTAACACTGCTCTGAGTGGAGACTGCCCTGGGAATGGGAAAAATGAAATCCTAGCTAGACACAGTAAGAAAGCATCATGGCTACCTCAGCCTGCTTCAGCAGACTGGCCGGGCTGTAAAACAGGAAGGCCATGGAAAGACAACAGGATGAGAACCAGGTACAGTTGGAGTACGTTTTCTTGGAGAAATGCGCAGGGGCAAAGAGCCAGGCAGGCCCTGGTTTCCCGCGGGCTGGATGAGGGCCAGCGTAAGGCTCACCTATTGTTCTCAGGCTCACTGGTCCACCTTAATATGGCTCGGCCTTTATTAAGGGAATCCAAGAGGCCAGCTACCTGCTGCTATAGGGAGCTGATGTTTCCATCTTGTGCGTTCTGATGAGCAAGACGTTTTGCCTTCCCCCAGTTCCATCCTCCAAAAGGAAGAAGTTGGCAGGCCACTGAAGTGTTTTGACTGAAGCGTCTTTGGTGTTCCCTTTCTAATAAAGGGCCATATATTAGTGCCGGACAGTCAGTGTTTTGAGCACTAAAGTAATACCAGTAACTCTCATTGCTCAAGAAACTGCTGAGCAAAATCTTCCAACAATGTGTCTCCCCGGCATTCCTTAACCCTATTGATAATGATAAAGCCTCATAAATCTAGGTAAATCTTTAATTACGCCTTCGGAACATGGCGATATTATGACTGTGACATAGCCATAAAGGGCACATTCAAAATTAGCTCCATATACATTTCGTGAATATAGAAAAGGTAGAAGTGGCTACAGTTAAGGAGGAAAGACCAAAAAAAAAAAAAAAAATCGTACTTTTTTTTCCCTTGTTACGACCACCTTTTAAAATGGGAATTTAATTCATTTAAAAAAAAATTATTGTGGAAAGCTCTGTCTGTGGACTCCTCCGATTTTTATCAGAATCCAGTGTCAGCTTTGCTGAGCCCTAGTGCAGGTTACGAAATCTATCATCTGAAATGAAGGGAGTCTATTCCTCTGTGCTAAAAACACCTTTTGGTCTAAAAACTGTTCTCCCTCACATGAAGCACGGGTGAAATATGTATGGAGACAGGAGATCGTCCTCACTATTCTTACGAAGCCCTAAGAAAGCCTGGAGTTTGCTTCATTCCCTACGATCGGGGTGATTCCCTCGTACTTCCCCCACCCCTGTCTTTGGGCAGGAGCCCTATGCAATTTATTTTTATCCTCGGCCCACGCATATATTTTTACTTGTGTGAACACTATGGGGAAAGATTAAGTTCTTTTATTTTGTTAATTGAACTGCATTTTTGAAATTCTGGCGGGGTAGTCGGTGACAGGATTAACAAGGGCCCTTTGCAGAGTTTTGCTGTTTTCCTGATTAGGTTAGAGGTATTTGATATGGAAGTAGGAGCTGATGAAGTGATTTCCTCGATGTGACTGAATGCCTGACCCCAGTTTATCACCGAAGCTTCATAAAGAAGTCTTCCTTACTGTCGAGAAAGCCCAACCAAGAGTGAAAATGACATTAGCAAAAAGCTAAGCAAAAGGTCAGTAGAGCAGAATGAGAAGGGGGAAGGAAAGAAATGCATTCCTTTGCTTTTTTTTTTTTTTTTTAAAGGGTTAAGGAAGACCTCCTGGTTACAGGCTCTGTATCAGGGGAGCTGGGTAGGCAGGTGAGCGGAACCTCAGAGTGTTAGGTACTGAGAGCAACATACCTTTCTGAGCCTCTGGAGTTTAAAGGTAAAAATTATATTTAAACAACAACAACAACAACAACAACAACATGGGTGACACGAATACAGAGCGAGAAAAGCACCACCCCTCTCCCCACCTGCACCTGCCTAATGATTTCCAAATGCTTCTGCAGACCCCTTTGAGTGAGCTCTGGGTCTCTCCCGGCAGCTGGCTGGGCTTCGAGCTCCTATTCAGGGCTGCCAGAGACCAAACCAAGAAAGCAGATGAAAGTCCTCCTCTCCCGTTGCCGCACACCTCTCCACCCCCTTCCTGAGCCGGGAAGAAGGATGGCGTTGGGGCAGGGATGAGACCAAGCTGGTGAAGGGAGCTGAGGAACAGCCGGAGGGCACTCGGGGCCGGGTGCCTCAGCACGGTAAGTCCAGACAAGGCCACTGTGTATGTGGTTAATTGCATTATTAGCCCCGCCTCCCTGAATCCCCAAGGCCATCTTCCCCATAAGCATATATTATTTTCTTTTAATGGAGGCAACATCTGCATACAACAAAAGGCACGTAAGTGTACGTTTGGATGGATGAATTTTGGCAAATGCATACACGTGTGTGATCCACAGCCCCGTTCGAATATAGTGCATTTTCATCAGCTCAGAATGTTCCCTCATGCCCCTTGCCAACTGATGCCTGCCCTCCCACGCACTCAAACAAACCAATGGTCCTGGTATCCCTTACCATATCGGTTTAACTCCAGACCCATGGAATCCTATAGAAGGCACTCTCTGCACCTAGCTTCCTTCACGCAGCAGAAATTCTCTATTGTGTGTAATGTATTGTAATTCTCTATTGAAAATTCTCTATTGTGCGTAATGTATTGTAATTCTCTATTGTGGGTATCAACAGCTTATTCATTGTTATGACTGGGATTTATTTTGTCATCTGAACTTACCTCAATTTCTTTCTCTGTTATATTTTGATGGACATTGGGTTGCCTCCAGTTTCGGGCAATTAAGAATCAAGCTGCTGTGACCGTTCTCGTACAAGTCTTCTGGGGACATGTGTTACTACGATTCCCTTTGAGTGGAAGGCTGGAAATAGAACGGCTGTGTCACGGACTGTATGTTTACTCCCTGAGAAACTAGCAAACTGCTTTCCAAAGTGGTTACACCATTTATGTTCAATCAGCACGCAGGAGAGCTTTGCAGTCTGTTCAATCCGGGCCCTCACCAACATCTAGCATCGGCTGTCTTTCATTTTTTAACTTTTTAAAGTTGATTTATTTATTTCATGAGAGAGAGAGAGAGAGAGAGAGCAGAGGAGGGACAGAGAGAGAGAGAGGGAGAGAGAGAATCCCACTGTCAGTGCAGAGCCCGACGTAGGGCTCAATCTCACAAACCGTGACATCGGGACCTGAGCCGGAATCGAGAGTCAAGATGCTTAACCGACTGAGCCACCCAAGAGGACTGACTGTCTTTTAAGTTTTGAGCTAGAAGCGAGTTGTCTTAGGGAATATGTACACCTCTCCAAATATGGTTTTATTTTGCATGTCCCTGATGACTATTGGCCGTGGCCACTTTTTCATATGCTTATGGGTCAGTCCAATATCTCCCTTTGTGAAGTATTTGTTCACGTGTTTTGCCGTTTTTTATTGAGTTTGCCGTCTTCTTATTGAGTTGCCTGAGCCCCTCATATCATCTGAACACCAGCTCTTTTCCATATAATCTTTTCTCCCAGTCTATAGTAGCCAATTACGTCCTACTTTTTATTTACATGCAGTAAAACTGACCTCTGTTGGTATATAGTTCTATGACCATTAAAACATATGTAGCTTCCTGTAACCACCACCACGTGCAGGGCACAGAAGAGTTGCATCATCCCACAAACCGTCTCACTGCTACCCTTTTATAATCGTGTTTGCAATCACAGGTTCCCCACTCCTACCCTCTGCCCACCACTGGTCTCTTGTCACTATCATTTTCATCAAGGAGAACACCATGTAAGTGGAAAGTATACAATTCTTTGAGTCTGATTTCTTTCATCTGCCTCTCTTTGAGATGTCCTCAAATACTGTGTATATCAACAGTTCATTTCTTTCTATTACTGAGTGTAATTCCGGTGTACCAATTCTTTTGTAATGGTGGCTTTTGTAAGCAGAAGCTTTTCGTTTGGATCAGGCCTGATTTATCAATCTCGTTCCCGTTACAAATGAATGTCTGTACAACCACTCGTGAATTCGCATGTTGAAGCCCTAAGCCTCAAGGTGATGGTATTGGGAAGTATTAGGTATTGGGAGCCTCTGGGTGGTAATTAGGGTTGGAGGAGGTCACGAGTGTGGAGCCCCCACTGATGGGATTAGAGCCCTTATGAGAGGAGAAAGAGATTCCGGAGCTCGCTCTCCTATCCATGTGACAACATGGCAAGAAGACCCATCTGCAAACTGGGAGGAAGGCTCTCACTAGAATCTGACCCTGCTGACCACCTAATCTTGGACCTCCAGCCTCCAGAACTATGACATATAAATCTCTACTGTGTAGACTCCCCAGTCTATGGTCATCTGTTATATCAGCCTAAGCTGACTCAGACACTCTGCTATGGTTGCATTTTCTATGTCCCGTCTAAGACACCCAAAGGCCAATAAGATATTCTTTTATATTTATTTCTAAGTGCTACATGCTTTTTGCTTTTACATTTGGAAACTACAGTATGCCACAAATGAATTATTTTTGTGTGTGGTTTCAGGTAGGGTTTGAAATTCACTTTTTTTTTTTTTTTCAACATGGCTATCTCTGTTTTGGCATTACTTGTTGAAAATATTGTCCTTTCTTGTTGAACTGTCTCATAGCTTTTGTCAAAAATCAATTGCGTAAATAAATGTCTGTATTCGACTCTGCGCTTCTGAGTCAAACTCTATATTCTGTTTCCTTAATCTATGTGTCTATTTTGTACCAGTACAAATTGTCTTGATGACTATAGTTTTATAGGCAGACTCAAAATCAAGTAGTGTTAAGTACTCACATCCCCCCCCCACCCCAGTACTGTTTTCATCATTCTGGGTCCTTGAGATTTCCATATAAATTTTATTTTATTTTATTTTAAAAAAATTTAATGTGTTTATTTATTTTTGAGAGAGAGACAGAGTGTGAGCTGGGAAGAGACAGAGAGAGGGAGATACAGAGTCTGAAGCAGGCTCCAGGCTCTGAGCTGTCAACACAGAGCCTGATGTGAGGCTGGAACCCATGAACCAAGGGATTGCGACCTGAGCTGAAGTCCTACACTTAACCAACTGAGCCACCCAGGCTCAGTCCATATAAATTTTAGATTCAGCTTGTCACTTCAAAAACAAACGAACGAACACACAAACAAAAAAACCACTAGTTTTTGGAGCACCTGTGTGGCCCAATGAGTTGGGCATCTGACTCTTGATTCCGGCTCAGGTCATGATCCCAGGGTCATTGGATCAAGTCCCACATCAGGCTCCACACCTAACATGGAGCCTACTTAAGATTCTCTCTCTCTCCCTCTGGCACTCCCCCTTCTGTCTCTCTCTCTCTCTCTCTCTAAAATTAAAAAAAAAGAGGGGCGCCTGGGTGGCTCAGTCGGTTGAGCGGCCAACTTTGGCTCGGGTCACGATCTCACAGTCCGTGAGCTCGAGCCCCGCATCGGGCTCTGTGCTGATGGTTCGGAGCCTGGAGCCTGCTTCCAATTCTGTGTCTCCCTCTCTCTCTGCCCCTTCCCTGCTCATGCTCTGTCTCTCTCTGTCTCAAAAATAAAAAATAAAAACATTAAGAAAAAAACCTTTTTTTTTTAAATTAAAAAAAAAGAATACAAAAATAAATTTAATTAATTTTTAAAAAGTGTAGTGGGATCTAGATCGTTACTGACTCACTTTGGGGATACAGGCTATCTTAACAGTATTAAGTCTCTTCATTTACTTAGGTCTTGTTACATTTCTCACAGTATTTTTTGTACTTTCCAGTGTTGAAATCTTACATATATTTCCTTAAGTATTTTTTAATTTTATCATATATACTGTGTCTAATTTTCACTTTCCAATGTTCCTCGCTGGTACATAAAAATACACATGATTCTCCAGCATTGACCTTGTCGCTAATAACTTTACTAAATTAATCATTGTTTCTAATTATTTATAGATTCATTTGGGGCCTCTACACGGATAATTCTACAGCTGTGTATAATTATGGTTTTACCTCTTCCGTTTCGTATTTGGTGCCTTTTCTTTCTTCTTCTCCTATTGCACTGATGGACCCTTTACTCCAATAAAGAATATTCTGTTATTGTTTTTGCTATTAGGAGGAACTCTTTATCAGATTGAGAAATGTTCCTTACATTCTTAGTTTGCAGAGAGATATTTTTGAGGTTGAGTAGGGAAAATTAGCAATTTTTTTTTTGCATTTATTGAGATCATCATATGATTTCTTCATTCTCTTTTCTCTTGGTAATTCTGGTAAATTCAATTAATGTCGACTGTTAAACCAAATATGCGTTCCTTAGATAATCAATTTAATTATGATGTGTTAGCATTCTTGTTCTAATTTTGTTAAGAACTTTTGCATCTATGCTCATAAAAATTATTTGTCCATAATTTATTTTCTTCTTTCTTTTCATTGCCCTTGTTTGGTTGTAATATTAGTTTTAAGCTAGGTCCATCAAAGAAGCTGTGATGTATTCCTTTCTTCTCTACTTTCTCCAAGAGCTAGTGTAATATTGGTATTATTTTTTTATTACCATTTGATAAAATTCACCAATGAATTCATCTGATACTTAGGGGCTTCTGGTAAGAGGGCTGCAATTACAAATTCAATTTATTTAATAGACATGTGGCTAATCAACTTTTGGATTTTGTTGGGTTAATGTTGGTAATTTGTGTCTTTTGATGCACTTTTCAATGCCATCAAAACTTTGTAGACACAGAGTTGTCCAAAGTATTCCCTTATCCTTCTAAAATGTCTGTGTGATCTTTAATGATACCATCTGTTTTCTGGAAGTTTGTGTTTTTTTCCTTCTTTTTTGTAATTAGTCTAGTTAGGTCTTTATCAATGTTATTAATCTTTTAAAGGAACTAAGCTTTTGTTTTATTTACTGCCTTTACTATTTGTTAATTTCTATTCATCAATGTCTACTATTATCTTTATTCTCCCCTTCTTTCTATCTGTATTGGTTTAATTTATTTTTCTTAGATTTTTAAGTAGCTAGCGCGTTATATTTTGTTATTTTCTTTTTTAATATAAGCATTTAAGCCAATGCGCTTTGCTCTGAGTGCTGCTTTAGTCATATGCCATACAATTTGATGTGTTATATTTTCTTTATTATTTTATAAGATTAGCCTTTTTCTCTGATGATTTTATTTTGTTTAGACCGGTAGGTTATTTAGAAGTATGTGGTTTATTCCCAGATGTGTGACAATTTCCCCCAATTTTTTTATTATTTATTTCCTACTTTTATTTCGTGGTATCAAAGAAAATGCTCTATGATTTTAATCTTTTGAAGTGTATGGACCCTCCCATACATTACCTTCTTGTGTTCTTATCTATTCTAAGTTTCATCCTGGTGAATGTTTTGTGTGCACTTAAACACGTTATGAGGTTGTCGGATGTCACGTTCTGTGAATGTCAATTGGGTTAGGTTGGTTAATAGTGTTAATCAAATTTCCTGATTTTATCTACCCACTCTACCAATTACTGAGGCAGGAGTTTTGAAATCTCTAGCTAGCACTGTAAATTTATCTTCTCTTCCCCTTTTCATTTCGTGAAGTTTTCCTTTGTGTTTGAAAACTATTATCAAACCTGTATATTTTTGGCATTGCCCCTTTCCTTAATGAACCACCCCGTTTATCACCGTTTAAATGGCCTTTTTAACTTGGATAATATCCCTTTCTTAAACTCTCTGCGTCTGAGGGTAATGGCGGCATGCTGGCTTTTCACGCTGTTAGCACAACACATATTTTCCCCTCCTTTTACTTTTAGCCTATGCGTCTCTCTATATGTCAAGTGCTTCTCTTACAGTGGCATACAGTCAGATATTTCTTATTTACTGAGCCTGAAATACCTTGCTTTTAGATTAAAGTTAGGAAGAGTTAGGGCGCCTGGGTGGCTCAGTCAGTTAAGCATCTGACTTCGGCTCAGGTCATGATCTCACAGTTCGTGGGTTCGGGCCACACGTCAGGCTCCGTGCCGACAGCTCAGAGCCTGGAGCCTGCTTCGGATTCTGTGTCTCCTTCTCTTCCTGCCTTACTTGTGCTCTGTCTCTCTGTCTCTCTCTCTCTCTCTCTCTTTCTGTCAAAAAGTAAATAAATGTTAAAAAAAAATTAAAGAGAAAGAGCTGACATGGCTGGAACTTACAACATGGGATACTAAAGAAGTAACTTGACAGAGGAGTCCAATCAATCTGCATAGAGGTCTCCTTGAGCTTCTGGCTGAATGCTAAGTTGGGAGTGTGCATGACATGGTGTAACTTTGTAAGTGAAAGCAAGCAAGCAAGAAAAAGAGAGGGGGGTAGGAAGAAAGGGGGGAGGAAGGAAGGAAGGAAGGAAGAAGGAAGGGAGGGAGGAGGGAAGGAAGAGGAGAGGGAAGGAAGGAAGGAAGGAAGATGGAAGGAAGGAAGGAAGGAAGGAAGGAAGGAAGGAAGGAAGGAAGAAAGAAGGAAGGGGGAGGGAGGGAGGGAGGGAAGGAGGAGGAAGGGAGGGAGGAGGGAGGAGCGAGGAAGGAAGAAAGGGGGGAGGAAGGAAGGAAGGAGGGAGGGAGGGAGGGAGGGAGAAGGGAGGAGCAAGGAAGGAAGAAAGGAGGAAGGAAGGAAGGAAGGAAGGAAGGAAGGAAGGAAGGAAGGAGGAAGGAAGGAAGGAAGGAAGGAAGGAAGGAAGGAAGGAAGGAGGAAGGAAGGAGGGAGGGAGGAAAGAAGGAAAGGGGGAGGGAGGGAGGGAGAAGGATGGGGGAGGAAGGGAGGGAGGAAGGGGGAGGGAAGGAGGGAGGAGCGAGGAAGGAAAAAAGGGGGGAGGAAGGAAGGAAGGAGGGCGGGAGGGAGGGAGGGAAGGAGGGAGAAGGGAGGAGCGAGGAAGGAAGAAAGGGGGGAGGAAGGAAGGAAGGAAGGAAGGAAGGAAGGAAGGGGGAAGGGAGGAAGGAAAGCAGAGAGGGAAGGAGGGAGAGAAGAAAAAACTGAAAAATAGAACATGACCTGAATAGAGATTTCAGAAAACAGGAGCTTTGAAGAGCCAGAAAGGAGAAAACTCTGTAAACTTTCCATCTATTCAACTGAGATCCCTTTAAGGCCACGTCATTAGAGTCACCTATTTCAACCTCAGAGTAAGGACAACTCCAATGCCATCCATAAAAAGCCTAAAAGCAATGTCCTCACATGATCAAACTGATCTCTCAGGGAATTAACTATCAACAAATCTCAACACCCTTTAGAAGGTGACAAAATACATTCTGAACTACATAGCATTCATAATAACTAGCACACAATTTTAAAAATTACTATATACGATGGGGCACCTGGGTGGCTCAGTCGGTTAAGCATCTGACTTTGCTCAGATCATGACCTCGTGGACCGTGGGTTCGAGCCCCTCGTCGGGCTCCGTGCTGACAGCTCAGAGCCCAAAGCCTGCTTCGGATTCTGTGTCTCCCTCTCTCTCTGCTCCTCCCCCACTCATGCTCACTCTCTCACAAATAAATAAACATTTAAAAAAACTACTATATACGAAACGAAGAAAGAAAATTTGGTTTATATCCAAGAAAAATAAAACTTTTCTGTAGAAGGAAACCCTAAGATGATAACAATTATTGAACGTAGAAAATAGGGCTTGGAAGCAGGTATTATAGATCTGGTTAAGGGCTTAAAAGAAATGTTAGATATAACGAGCAAAAAAATAGAAAACCTCACCAGAAAAATGAAAAGTGTAAAAAAGAACCAAGTAGAGGTTTTTAGAATAAAAAAAGATTAATATCTGAAATGAAAATTTTACTGGATGGGATTAGCAGCACATTGAACAGTGCACAAGAAAATTTAGTGAATTTGGGGCGCCTGGGTGGCTCAGTCGGTTAAGCGTCCGACTTCGGCTCAGGTCATGATCTCACGGTCCGTGAGTTCAAGCCCCGCGTCGGGCTCTGTACTGACAGCTCAGAGCATGGAGCCCCTTTCAGATTCTGTGTCTCCCTCTCTTTCTGTCCCTCCCCTGTTCATGCTCTGTCTCTCTCTGCCTCAAAAATAAATAAGCGTTAAAAAGAAATTAAAAAAAGAAAAAGAAAATTCAGTGAATTTGAAGATGAGTCCACAGAAGCACTAAGTAAGAAAAGACTAACAGTGAATAGAGACTCAGAGACGTAAGTAGTTTAATCAGGTGGTGTCAGACGTGTGTCACTGAGGTGTCAGAAGGTGAGACAGACCAGGATAGGAAAAAAAAACAAAACAAAAACCGAAAACAATTATGAATAAAAGATTTCTGAATGTGAGGTCAACTCAAAGTTACAAGAACCTCAACAAATCACGAAGAGAATGAGCACAAAGAAAGCTACACATGTTACAATCAAATTGCTGATAAAGGAAAAAAAAAAATCTTAAAAGCAGCCAAAGAAAAAAAAGACTCTGAAAACTTACAAGAGAAGAAAGATACGAGTGTTGTTAATTTCTTGTCGGAAACCACACCAGCCATGGCGAATGTCAGGACATATTTAAACTGCTCAAATAAAAATAAATCAGCATAAGGGCGCTTGGGTGGCTCTGTCTGTCCAGCTATGTTCCTCTTCTCCCAGTGCCTTATGTGGCCCAGACAGCCCTCCTGGACCTGACTGGAGGGAGGAATTCAAAAGACAAAGGACCCCCTGCTGTGGCTGTCGCACCCCCCACTACACCCCTACACCCACACCCCTACTCCCCCCCACACCCACACCCCACACCCTCCCCTCCCCACCCCATTTTCTCTCCCAGCGTTTTCTTGTGACCCCAAATGCAGACTGGCTTTCTCATACATATGATAGGACAAGTCCGGGTCACAAGGCTCCAGACTGGGACTTCGCTTCATACGAGATCTCTTCAAACTTATTTCAACCCCATGCTGGAGAGATAGATCAGCCTCTGTGAAAAGCCAATTGCCAAGCCCATCACCTCCACCCTCTGTGCTCCCCTTGGGAAAGATACCTCGCCTCCGTGGCCGTGTCCCTAAGTCCCCACTGGCTGTTGGCTGTCCTGAGACAATTCCCTGAAACCTCGAATGCCCCAGCCAGTGGTACTCACTGAGTGCCAGCCTTGTTCCCAGTATGCATTATTTTGGGCATCTGCCGGCCTGGGTCATGATCCTGCAAGCCACAGCTAGTAGCTGTGTGAGCCTGTGTGAGTTGCTTAACCTATCTGTGCCTCACTCTTCTATGTAGCGTTGGGATCATCGTTTTTACCTTTTAAGCTTTTCTTAGGACAAAGTGAGGTAGATACTGCAAAATACCTAACATCTGTGAGCCCCTGACACATAGTACTAAGAGGCATAAGTGATGGATCAAATAATTAGAAAAACATATTATTTTCTTTGGAGAGGAGGTCAAATGCTATTATCAAAAAAAGTTTTTTAAGTGAGTTCACTTGGTTTGACTAGAAAACGGACAAAATGATTTGAAAATTATCTTAGAAGAATTCACCGGCCAGAATCAAGAAGAAATTTTTTTAAAAGGAGAATGGATGTTCGAATACCACATATGAAATTTTACTTTAAATCAAATATAACTAAAACAGTGTGGCATCAGGAAAAAAAAAATGAGACAAGTCAGTTAAACAGAGGAAAGCCCCCAAAGGAGCCTAACGTTGTACCAGGGACATGATGGCTGCTTCTTAAATATCGATTTAATACATGAAGGAATACCACTTTGTATAACGTTAAAAATGTCATTTTGAGTCAACAGGTGCCAGAAGAATTGCTCCACATGTGGTCCTGGGACAAACTGCAGTCGTTTAATTTTTTTTTTTTTGGATTTAATTTCTTTTTTAATGGATCGAATTTATTGTCAAATTAGCTAACATACAGTGTGTACAGTATGCTTCGGGAGCAATTTAAATTTTTTAAATGGTTGGATTTCTCTCTCCTCCTCTCTCATCCTGAACATACAACTCAACACACACAAGGATGTAATAGAAAATTATAAAAATACTTTAAAAATATGAATTGGGGCACCTGGGTGGCTCAGTCAGTTAAGCGTTCAACTTCAGCTCAGGTCACGATCTCACATCTAGTGAATTCGAGCCCCACATCGGTCTCTGTGCTGACAGCTCAGAGCCTGGAGCCTGCTTCGAATTCTGCGTCTGCCTCGTTCTCTGCCCCCCGCCCCCGCCCATCCCCGCTCATGCTCTGTCTCTCTCTGGCTCAAAAAGAAATAAGCATTAAAAAATATATGAATCTACAGATGAGGATGGGAGGGGTAAGTATCAAAATGAGAAAAAAGGACATGGAAAAAAAGAAAAGCTCTAAAGATTTGGGGGCATAAAAGTAAATACCTATGCATTTGTTATTTGTGTATATTATTTATAATGAATGTCAAATTGCTAAAGAATATCCCAATGCATGAAGCAAATGGGTTAGTTTTCTCACAGAAATCATACAATTTAATTAAAAAAAAAAAAAAAAACCAACACTCACATTTGAATAGAAAATGCCAAAAGAGGAATGGCTGTGACCCAAAGAAAGAGGCTACGTGACCAGACACATCTGTCTTACATCACATCTTCTCTGACCGGAGCTGAGCACTGTGTGGGTAAACTGAGAACTGATGCAGCCTCCAGTGTGGGTACACTGCTGTCTTCCATCAGCTTCTGGAAAGGTAGACCACGCACAGTGCAGGGACCTCTCGTCCCCTAGCCTAGCCTGGCCAGCCTCTCCTGCTCGTGGACTTCCTCTTCCTTCTCTGGAAGACCAGGACCATGATTTTTTTTTTTTTTTTAGGCTGGAAACTACTTCTTTTAAATCAAATTACAACATTAAATGTTAGAAAGCACCAAGATATCTTTTTAATTGGAAATGACATCTACCGGTCATTTTTTTTCTAAATACAGAAGCCAATATAAAACCATGATTTTAGAGCTAAATTAGGGGAAACGTAGGCAAATGTAGAATATTTTGCCCAAAAAATATCAATTTAGAAATGACTAATGACAATACCATAATAGTGTGGACAGTGTTTTCCACAAATAAATAGATAGATAATGGACAGATAGATAGACATAGTTAGATGATACATATAGATAGGTAGATAACTAGATAGAAGATGGATGGATGGATGGATGGATGGATGGACAGACAGGTAAATAGATAATAGGCAATACCATATGTATATTCCTTTTTAATTCCACTTTGTTTACCATTTTATAACTGTTCTCATTATGAACACTTTTTTCCATTTAAAAAAGAATTCTACTCATCTGCATTATTTTTTTCCTTTTAAAATAGAAAAAAAATATTTAAGTATAGTTGACATTCAATGTTGTATTCATTTCTGGTGTACAATATAGCGATTGAACAATTATGTGTATAAACCAGTGTTCACCATGACACGTGTCCTCACCATCTGCCTCCACACAACGTTACTACAAAATCAGTGACTGTATTTCTGTTGCGATACTCCGCATCCTCATCACTTATTTATTTCATACCTGAACGTTTGTACCCCTTGATTCCATTTTTCTGTTTCAGCCACCCCCCCGCCACAACCTCCCCTCTGACAACCACCAGTTTCTTCTTTGTACTTGAGTCAGTGCCTGTGTCTGTTTGTGTATCTGTTTTGCTTTTTTAGATTCCGCACTGAAGCGAAATCATAGAGTGTTTGTCTCTCTCTGTCTGGCCGACTTCACTTACCATTACACCCTCGAGGTCTATCCATATTGTCACAAATGGCAAGACCTTTCTTTCTTATGGCTCCATAATATTCCACTGTGTATCTCCATATGTGTGTGTGTGTGCGTGTGTGTGTCCTTTTTTTAGTAGAGTTGACACCCAGTGCTTCAAGTGTAAAACTTAGTGATTTGACTAGATGATATATTGTGCCCTGCTCACCACAAAGGTAGCTGTCGTCCGTTTTCTTACATCACTATTCCTGTGTCATTGGCTGCGTTCCTGATGCGGTGTTCTGCATTCCGATAGCCAGACACTATTCCGTTGTGTGTGCGGACCGCGATTTTTTTAATGAGTCAACCATTATTGGATGGCTCGATCAATTCCAGTTTTCCTATCGGACGCGACACCACGGTGCCCGATGTTGTCTGAAGCACCTGTAGACACGCGTGAAAATTTCCCTGATCAATCCATGTGTGGGGGATCGCTGGATCAAACATTCATTTTTAAGGCCTTTAATATATGGTGCTAAATTATCTTGAGAAACTTCCGGTGACGGCATCTCATCTTGAGTCCGAGGGAGGTTTCCAAGTCCTTGCATACTACCGTAAAATTGTGTAAATTAGATGCTCCAGCTGTGTGCCTCTGTTCTGGCAAATTTCACTCCCGCCGGTTATTTCCCCATAATCACCCCAACCACGTTTCGACTGCTCTGTGTTTCATCTTTGGGAAGATTTTAGACAGAATGTTGACTTATTGATACCACGGTACGCATTACTCGACTACTAGTAAAATGGAACATTTTTCCATGCCTCCATCGTGGTTGGTCTTCCCCTGCCCTCTGCAGGCCTGGAATCCGTGCCCTGCCCGTGTCATCTAAGGGCTGCTTCGTGCACTGCGTTCCGCTCTCCCCGGCAAGTTGCAACCTCCTCTGGGCGGGACAGGAGGCTTCCGGTCCCCAGGAGTCCGGGAACCAGACTGACCCCCTAGAGACCCACACGTGGGAGTTACCGCTCAGGGCCGAAGAGCTGGGTGGTGTGGATCTGCTGTGATGTGGCAGTGAGGGTGCTCTGGGGGCGGAATTTGGGAGCCTTTGAGTTCTCCAGAGGATGGCAGTCCTTCCCGGGCTCTGCAGCTATGTCCTGCCGGGGCTTAGGAGGGAGCCAGGAATGCACAGCTCACACGTGGTGCCTTGTCCCCTCCTGGCGGATTGCTCCCAAACACTACCGTGCTATCACCACAGTTACTAATTTACTTCCTTCCCCCTCCGTGGAGCACACCTCTCCACAGGCTCCCTGGAACGCCCACAACAGAGTGGCCACTGTTGCCCAGGCTCCGTGCCAAGTGTTTTACACCTGTTACTTCATGTAATTCCTACAATCAGCCCATGACACGGGACCTGTTCACACTTACCATTTACATGTGTGCAAATCGAGGAGCAGGGCACTTTAGGGGCTCCCAGCCAGAGGGTGGGAGTTTCCTGTCCCAGCGTCTCTTTGCTCTGTTCCCAACACAGCTGACCGTATCTCTGCTTTCTCGCCAAGCCACCACTGTTTCCCCCAGTCCTTTCTCCATCTCTCTTCTCTGAAGGGCCCTGAAAAGCTGGCCGTTTCTGTCCCCTTGGAACTCAGGATGGGAGAAGCCCGGGAGCACCTCCCACCAAGAGTTCGGGCTTCAGACACTTTCCTCCCTTGGTGCTCCCGGAGCGGCTTTCAGGCACCAACAAGCAGCGTGTGGCCACAAGTGTTACCCACCCCCCAGAGTGTGACATTTCTTCCCAACCGATCGCTGCCCGGCCCAAAGAGGAATGGCCGCCAGACCTTCCACGTGAGGCTGACTCAAGCTGAAACAAAGGCTCTGGGGCCCCCAGTCTTGACCCCTCCTCTGACCTGGTCACCAAATTCCCCCCAGCTCCTTAGCAGTTTGAATCCAACTCCGTAGTCTCAGCTTAGCTGACGAAAACGCGGCTGCCTTTTTTGAAAATGTTTCTAGACAGCCAAACTAGAAACTCTTCAGCTTGAAAATAGTGTTCAGATGGCTGTAAAGACACATCTAGGGCTATGATTTATTCTTATCGTGGGGAAACTCTGGAGACAGATGAGAGGGTGGGTGGATGGGTGGTTGGATGGATGGATGGAAAGATGGATGGATGGAAAGATGGACGGATGGGTTGGATGGATGGATGGAAAGATGGATGGATGGGTTGGATGGATGGATGGATGGAAAGATGGATGGATGGGTTGGTGGATGGGTGGGTGAGTGGGTGAGTGGATGGATGAATGGATGGATTTTCATTACTGAACAAAGACAAATATGGTCAGAAGCAGGGCAGATAACACAAAAACGTGTTTTATTTGGGGCAGAAAGAGAATTCTTGCAAGGGCAAGGTCAGGCCCCATAACCTTTGGGGATCTTGCCATCACCACTCGGGAAATGGCAAGGAGTCCTTCAGCTTGCTTATAATTCCCTTCTCTGGTGAAGGTATGAGGACTTACTTAGCAAAGATGCAGACCGCAGCCAGAAATTTTCAAGCGACTTCTTCAAAATAACTTTTGGAAAGAGTCCCTTAATAATGGTAGACATAAACTCAGTAACAGGAAAGACTCTTTCTCTACCACTTATGCATGCAAAATCTTCAGTTATCAGTGAGAATTTATTTATCACAGGCAAAATGGCCATGGAGTGAGAGAATTCTACCTCTCTTTGGAGAAGATTTTTAAAGGAAAGGACACATTCATGCTTTTTGAGTGTCAAGGGCCTGGCAGCAGGTAAGTTGCTCAGACGATCCCTGAGCTCTGTCCCAACTTTCTGGTGTTCTAGAATAAACAACATGAGGAAACGTCTTAGAGCTCTTTTCTTCAACATTTTTCTCTTTGAAACATTTAGTAACACGTTTCCTTCCAAAATTACAGGAATTTTCCTTTAAGACTAATAGGGAAGAGCAGGAAAAAAAAGTTAAATCTAAAATGCTCCAAACATAAATTGGAAACAGGCAAGAGACCATTATTGCTGGTGTCTGTCGTCAGCCATAGAAT
Organism: Neofelis nebulosa; assembly: GCF_028018385.1. NCBI lineage: Eukaryota > Metazoa > Chordata > Mammalia > Carnivora > Felidae > Neofelis > Neofelis nebulosa. The sequence continues at coordinate 21,903,910 of NC_080798.1, read as the reverse complement.
CATTAACATGAAATGCCTTTTGATGAATGCATTGAAAAAAGTGATTATATATTAAAGTATAAAAGTCTCTTCCTCCGTCATTTAAATTACTTTACAATGCTGATTAAAATAACAGAACATTATAGCTTGCTTAGCTAAACATTATATTTCCAAATCCATTTCGAATTGTTTCCCTTCAATTTGAACAATTTTTGAGCAATTTTATTGCTATTCATACCTGCTTGATTTTTTTATTAGAAATTAAAGTACACACTTTTTTTTTTTATATATCAATGTCGCGAAGTGCTGCAAAGCTTAACTCTTTTTACGCTGTTCAGAACCCTCAAATCACAGGCAGACGCAGCTTTTTTTCTCTCTGCATCCTGAAGGCTTCGCCCCGACAGGAGATGTTTAGAAAATACCAAAGCAGAAAGGCATTTGAAGTCACCCGAACACTTTCCCAGCTTTCATAACGAGAAACTGAGACTCACAGAAGGAAGAACCAATGTGTCTGACAGCAGGATGGGGTGTCAGGTGTGATAAACCCACAGATTGGGCCAAGTCTTCGGATTCTCCACTGGGGTCTCTTTTGCCTCTCACCGTCCCTCACAAAGGCCCCATGAAAAAATGGGCTGGCCAACTGGATGGAGGAATTTCAGAGGAAATTCTTCGCATGCTCTCCAACACCTGACGGTAGTTCATGCTACAGTCTCGTGCCGTGAAGAAAACCACCAGTTGACTGACACCTGAGAAAGCCATCTATCTGGTGTCATCCATAACTTGATTTATTGAAAGCCCCAAGCATGCTGAGATTTTAGGATGCCTAGGAGTTAGAAACAGGTGGAGCGGAGGCTCGGGAAAACCAGATGGGGCCGGGGGCCATACCCGAAGGCCATGGGCAGTAAGGATCCTGATGCCCAGAGTGTCATAAGCAGAATGCCGAGGCTTGGGGCCCCCAGCTTACAGAATGGACCCCGAGCTTACCAGAGACTAGGTCCAAGGCCACTGACACATTTCCTGGTGGAGGTTTTTTTGTTGTTGTTGTTAATGTTTGTTTATTTTAGAGAGAGAGAGCAGGGGAGGGGCAGAGAGAGAGGTGGGGCAGAGAATCCGAAGCAGGCTCTGCACCAACAACAGAGCCCTCGGTGCTGGGCTCGATCTCACGAACCATGGGCTCGTGACCTGAGCCGAAGTTGGCCACTTAACCAAGAGCCCAGAGGTGGAGACCTTAGTGACTCTATGTGGAAAGCCAGGAACTGAGCCAGCTGAAATTAACTGATACCCTAAACGTGGAGTCAGGAGTCCCAAAGCAGCAGGGGGCAAAGGAAAGCCTCGTGTTCTTCAGGGTTCAGTGCACCAGTGAATAATTATTGGACACTTACTATTTGCTGGTTCCCCTGGGATCTGATTCTGATTCTCTCCTTTGGCTGTATGACTGGACCAGCCCACAACCCAGCCTAAGTAGGGTACCGGGAGTAGCTACATTTGTGAGTGTTGGAGAACTAAATTGTATGATTAATGTAATGTGCTAAGTACTGAGGAAGCGTTCAATTAGCATTAGTTATTGTTACTATCGTCGTGTTGGTCGTTAAGCCCTCCCACACCTCACCTCATTTAATCCTGAGGGTCTGAGGCAGCTCTAGGAAGGTGCTGCATGAGATTCTCATAACAGGAGCTGAGCCTGGGAATTTGCAGGGATCGTTCAAGGGCAAGGACGGCGGGAGCAGTGTTTGTCGGTCAGAGGGGCTGAACAGTGATGCCACTTGGGAACAACCGGAGCTATCCGGACTCCAGGGCAATGGATTCCTCAAAAGCAAGGGCCTACCGCCCTCACTTCCTCCTCCCCCTCTGGAACAGGATCCCGGCTGAGGTGTGCCGAATGGGGCTGGCTCAGTGCAGGCTTCCTTTCTGGGGACGGTAGGAAGGAAGGTCAGGCCAATAACCTCAGCCACCTGGAGCTAACCCTGCCTGGCTGGGACACAAGGTGGGGACTTGATTTTGGAGTAGGTGGCAGGCCACACGCCTTTTTAAGGACACCTTTTAAGAGTCACCACTCAGTAGTTGGGGAGGGTGAAGGAAAGGAGGTGAGAGGTCAGAGGCGAGCGGGAGACAGCTGGGAAAATATAGCTGTAGGGGTGCCTCATGCCAGGGAGAGAAATGCAGAGCCATCGGGGACGGGGACGGCCAGGCATAGTGATGCCTAAACTTGGGTTAGAATAAACCTCAAGGAGAGCAGGGGTGGAAAGTCCTGTATGTAACATCACCGAGGCCATATGTTCAAAGGGCCCTTTGCACATCTTTTGAAATCTTGTTATTTCCCCTCTTCTCCTGGTTAATCCCAACTCATCCCTTGGAATTCAGCTCAGCTGCTTCAAGGAATCCCTCCCTGACACCAGATTGGGGGGCGGGGGGACATCTGTACTAGGCTCACTCAGCACCAGCCTGGAAAAGAGATATGTGAGAAAGGAAGGCCAGAAGCCCACAAGGGGAGTTGCTGGCCACCATGGGCCCTGGCTGGTCAGAGGGCTCAGTCAGAGATCCGACAAGGGCCAGAAGCATCTGTGGGAGAAGTTCAGGCAGCCTCACCCTTATCGGGAGGTGTGGATGGAACACTGGAGTCCCTGACCTTCCTCCTTCCTCCCTGCCCAGGCCAGCAACACTGTCTGAGAGCTTCTTGGGGTTGACGGTTGAAGAGGAAACATGGCGGACGGGTAGCATTCCTGGAATCAGTGTGTCAGGAGACAGGATCTAACCAATGCGGGAGAAGCTCGGATGGAGAGGTGAGAAACCTCCAGTATTCTCCTCGACGCACGTGGCCCCACGCACAGCCGTGTTCTTCTGTGCGAAACATCAACAAGTTGCAGATAGGTAATTTGAAAGAAAACAACCTTTAAGTGCTATGCCATTCTAGTTGGGCCTAAATTTACATTTAAAAATATTATTCAACTAATTAAAATGGAATTAAATGAATATAATGTTCACTGTGTCTACTGTTTAGCATAAAAAGTTGTTAAATATATCATACTCTGTGTTCCAAACTGGCGGCAGATTTTAGCAATGTTTAATTGTAAGAAATAGCCATGTACTACTTAATTGCATAACTAGGTGGAACATAAAAATCACAATTACATGAATTATATTAAGTAAAATATGTTAAAATAGTTTGTTTTTCGATGGTGGAATTTTATGGACACCATAATGAAACTGAAGTACATTTTTAATTACCTAATTATTGCTATTTTCAAAGTCCATTTACACCATAATTGTTCCTGTTTTCATAGTCCAAAGAGTCCTTGACGGAAAGACTCAGTAGGATCTAAAATAAGGATTCATTCTTCAGACGGCTCCTGCTCGTGGCTCCCCCACCCCGTCCTTTTAAAAATCTATCCCGGAAGCCACCGTTCATCATTCATTCAACAGGTAATCGTGTGTGTAACGCCAGCGGGCGTATTAGGAGGATAGAGCGTTGCGGAAGGAGCTGCATTTCCAGCCCTCAGACAGCTTACAGTCTGGGTAAGACCCATCGCATCCGGAGCAGAGTCAAAACAGGGCCAGGAGTCAGACAGTCACGCCAGCCCCAGGAGCCCAGCAGGTGCACGATGGAGGGCCGGGAGGAGCAGGTAGGGAGGTGAGGGAGGGCCTCCCAAGCTCCCACTGGACCCACCATGGACAAGGATCCCAAGGAAGGAAAAGTGGGGGGGGGCAATGAGGTACTGGGGAGCAGACAACCGTGGCAAAACCTCAGAGACACTCTGTCTCAAAGCACAGCCAGGGCCAGGCTCGGCACGAGCGGGGCAGACCCAGCAGCTTAGGGGAAGCACGAGTGTGAGGTTTGATTCGGCACTTGGAGCTAAGCACGAGCTGGCGGAGGGGTGAGGGGACAGAACTCGGAGCATGTGGGAGACAACGTGGCCGGTGACAGAAACAGAAGACTCAAAGGAGAGACGGTTTCTGCGAAAACCGTTAAGTTTGGTTCTGGACCGGGGGGATTCGAGGTTACAGAAAGACATCCGTGTGGTAGGTGAGGGTGCAAATGTTCTCAGTAGACCAAGGCTTTAAAAACAGTTCTTTTCCTTCTTCAATCTTGAGAGAGCTCTCAAGATTTTCCTTCCAATTACTGGCTGGGGTGGGGGCGGGGAGGGAACACAAGGATAGGAGATGAAATTTTTTTTTCATTTTTTTTAATGTTTATTTATTTTTGAGATAGAGAGAAACAGAGTGGGAGGGGGGGCGGCGCAGAGAGAGAGGGAGACACAGAATCTGAAGCAGGTTCCAGGCTCCGAGCTGTCAGCACAGAGCCCGACGCGGGGCTCGAACCCACAAGCCGTGAGATCATGGCCTGAGCCGAAGTCGGACGGCCAACAGAGGGGCGCCCCAGGAGACGAAATTTTTAAGACGAGACTGCGACATGTTAGGGGGCACTACCTTACCACATGCCTGGAGTTGGTGTGACATTTTAAAAAGTCACCTAGGAGGGGCGCCTGGGTGGCTCAGTTGGTTAAGCGTCTGACTCTTGATTTTTGGCTCAAGTTATGATCCCAGGGTCATGGGGTCGAGCCCTGCATCGGGTTCTGCACTGGGCATGAAGCCTGCTTAAGACTGTCTTTCTCTCTCTCTCTCTGCCCCTCCCTGCTCACGTGTGCTTTCTCTCTCCCAAAATACATAAATAAATAAATAAATAAACTTTAAAAAATAAGAAATAAAAAGTCACCCCAGAGAGAAGCAAACTGTCAAAAGAACGGAGGGCACGGGCGAGCCCAGTCCTCACTCTGGGCTCTGTTTTCCCTCTGCTGTTCCTGGAGTTTAACGGAATGATCTTCCCCTGAGGGTCCGAGAAAAGTCTATGAATTACAAACAATTGTGGAGTGATTATATTTCTTACTTTATCTCCCTTTTTCACGCCTCGCTCTTCCTTCCTGCGCCTGGAACCATTACCTAATGTGCTAAGCGTCAGTGTTTGGACCTCACCGTGGGGCCCGGAATGAGAAATTCCTGGCAATGGGCAGAGAACACTGGTCCTGACCATCTCTCCTCATTTTCAGGCCAAATGGGGTTACACAAACTGGGCTCAGTCTTGGAACTCCTGGCCGGTCATTCCAAATCTCTCCAAGCCCTCCGAGAGTTCTCCGTCACTCACGTCATTTAAAATATGCCTTCCTGTTCGGGAAATGGGTTCCAGCCACAGAGTAACTGGAGACTCCATGAGTCACTGTGGTTAGGACAGATCACTGAATGCTCGGCGGATGCGACTCCAGAGTTGGGACACCACGGAGTCTGAACGGCCGCGGCGACACCAGCCAAGAGGAGCCAGCTTTGGTGGTGGCATGACCCCAGGAAGTGCCTCTGTTCTACCGGGCCCTTTCCTCCGGAGGTGAGCTGAGTGCAGGTGGCAGAGCTCAGCAAGAAGGCGGGAACATAGATTTCCATGAAACAGAGCCTTTAATGATTCCGGAACTTTCTGTATCCCAGCTCAAGGAAAGGAAAGCAACTTCGTACCTGCAACTAGATAAGCCATTTTGCCTGGGTTGACTGATCTTTTCCTTTTTCTTTCTTTCTTTCTTTTTTTTTTTTTTTTTTTTTTTTTTTTGAGAGAGAGCGAGCGTTTGATCAGGGAAGGGGCAGAGAGAGAGAGAGAGAGAGAGAGAGAGAAGACCTGAAGTGGGCTCTGTGCTAACAGCAGCGAGCCCCATGCAGGGCTCAAAGTCGCCAATCGTGAGATCGTGACGTGAGCCCAAGTCGGTCGCTCAACTGACTGAGCCACCCAGGTGCCCCTAGGTTAACGGGTCATTTTTGCCCCAGCATACCTGGACTAGGCGGGGACGCCCCGAAGACTTGTCTTTCTTTTCTACTCCAGACTCAGGCATTACAGTCACTCATGAACCATTCCCTCTTCGTCAGGGATGGAACAAAGCAGAAGGCATTATTATTATTTTTTTTTATTTTTTATTTTTTATTTTTTTTTAATTTTTTTTCAACGTTTTTTATTTATTTTTGGGACAGAGAGAGACAGAGCATGAACGGGGGAGGGTCAGAGAGAGAGGGAGACACAGAATCGGAAACAGGCTCCAGGCTCCGAGCCATCAGCCCAGAGCCTGACGCGGGGCTCAAACTCATGGACCGCGAGATCGTGACCTGGCTGAAGTCGGACGCTTAACCGACTGCGCCACCCAGGCGCCCCATTATTATTATTATTTTTTAAAGCAAACCTCTCAGCAGGTACCAAACATTGGTGCGGAAATTAAGAAATTCTATCATCTGCTAGGCATTTCCAGTGTCTGGATATGCAAAGCAATGTCCCAAACTTTGCTCATTTGCCTGCCACATTTAGAATTGCTGTTCAGTCCATGTCATGTCAGGACTGCCACTAACTAATTTTTTTTTATGGGAATTGGATTTTAACTTAAACAAACGTACTTAAAAGGAAAAATTTCAATTACTAAGTAAGAATCGTGCCACACACCATGGACAGAAAACTGAATGCAATAAAGACATTGCTATTAAATTAGAAGTGTCTGTGTATGTACCCCCTAAAATAATCTTACACATCAATGGTGTAAGTGTATACACAAGAAATAGCAGAAACGAGTCAAAGGTGTGAGCTTTAAAAATTAAAACTCTGGGGGCACCTGGGTGGCTCAGTGGGTCAAGCATCTGACACTTGACCTCAGCTCGAGTCTTGATCTCAGGGTCTCAAGTTCATGTCCCACATTGGGCTCCATACTGGGCATGAAGCCTACTTAAATTAAAAAAAAAAAAAAAAATTAAAACTCTGAAGATAGCTGGCTACAGTTGTGTTGTTTTAATCTTAAAATTAAAGGATTTTTTTTTTACATGAATAGAAATCCTTATGGGAAAGACTCTGATATCTTTCTCGCTTTTCCACACATTCCAAGATAAAATGTGCCACTGCTTTGTATAAACTAAACCCTACGTAGGCAAAATATTCGTGATGGGTTTGGGTCAGTGGATGATGCTGAGGGCAGCTTGGAAGAAAACACATATCAGGGTTTGTACGTTTTCCGTCTTCATGTCTGAGACAGTGTCAGCTGTAGTCAATAATTGAAAACTCGCACAAATATCAGCCTATGGAATTCTAGCATCCACTAAACACCCTTTTTAGAGGAAGCAATTATATAATTAGGTTGTATTAATATTTTTGTGATGAGCAATTAATTACCTTTGAAAGTTTAAGTACATAATGTTCACAAAGTGCTACTCCCCAAACTCAAGAGCCCAGAGATGAAGACTTAAGATTGTGTTACATGCACCCCTATAGCCTTATGCATATATATTTCCCCCACAAGAGACATTGCAAAATCACCATGCATTTTTTCCCTAGTTTAGAATCTACAGTAAGGGTGCTAATTTGCTAAAGAACCTCCAATAATTTCTGAGGAAAACTGGAAGATTTTCGAAGAAAAGTCTTGAAATTTACCTCATTATAATTCACATTATATGTGACTATTTCTGTCTGGTCATCAAATGATTCTTAATCATCTACAATACTGGAATATTCAAGAAATCTACTCAACACCTACTTTAGGGCTCTCTGCGCCTCACTGTGCCTAAAGCTGAGTACACACTATGAGCCAGAGAAGTGAGGCTCTTGGCCTCATGAGGGCACCATTTTGTACAAGAGGAGGGACATAAGGATGATGCTCTAAAGGGCCACTGACACACAGAGCAATGGTTGGTAGATTAGGTGATCAGGAGGAATTCCTGAGGAAATTACATTTGAATGGAGGCATATGATTAGGAAACATCCAGCACATGAAAATCTGGAGGTCTGGCTGGATTGAGGCAAAGAGAGAGGAGATGGCAGTGTTCTGGGCAGAGGAACAGCGTGGGAACAAATCCAGCGTGGGACCTAGTGAGGTGTCAGAAAGGAACAGGAAGAAATCCTGTGGGGCTAGAGCACGGTGACCAGCTTAGGGAGGGAAAGACTGCTAAGAGATGAAATCCATGGGAAGGGCAAGTCCAGGTGATGAAGAGCCTGGAGGCTGTTCCAAAGGATACGATTTTTTTTCAAGGGGAACACCAACGCTATGGAACGGTTTTAAGAATGGGAACGTCAAGGCATCTGGGTGGCTCAGTCAGTTCCGGCTCAGGTCATGAATCACCGTGTTTGTGGGTTCAAGCCCTTAGGATTCTCTCTACCTCTCTTTCTGCCTCTCCCCTGCTCACTCTGTGTGTGTGTGTGTGTCTCTCTCTCTCTCAAGAAGAAAAAATAAAAAAACTAGGAGTGTCATGTTATAACTTTATAATGTTGCATGGCTCATTGGGAATTTCAGCCCCCATTGTCTGAGATATTGGGATTGTGATCTGGCAGGAGAGGTCCTTTTAAAGTCACCTATGCACTGCAGACGTCAGCAGCCCCTTCCATGTAAATAAAGAACATGCAGAAGCATGTTCATACCAGTGCATCAAGAAGACTGCATCCAAGAGCAAGACGTACACATGTTTTGGCTCTTAGGAAAGTTCATCAAAGCTGATAGAAAGTCTCTGATACTTTTCTGCACACTGTGGAATCGCCGTTTACAAACTGGACCTTTACGATTCATTGGTTCTCTACTCGTGGTGGATGAGACGGCTTTCCAAAGGAGACTTGTTCTCTATTGAGAGAAAATGGACTAAAAGATTCAGTATCTTAACCCATGATGCCTGTATCAAGCAAGAGGTCACTACCTACTGTGAAGAATAAACCTAAATGTAAAGGGCTCAACACAACAGAAGTTTATTTATTTTTTTTCTTATCAAATCCCATCTGATTTGACGCGGTGGGGGTGAGGAGTCTGCTTCATGCATTATTCAGGGACCCAGGCTCTCTCCCGTGACGTTAACCTCTTCTAGAACAGTGCTAACCAACAGATCTTTCTGCAGTGATGGAACTGTCCCATACTGCCCTATCCAATATGGCAGCCACTAAGCACATGTAGCTGTAGAACATTTTCATTGTTGCTGCTCGGACTGTGGAACTGAATTTTTAATTACCTCATTTTTAAAGAAGGAAAACATTGGCAGGACCTTTGTTAAATGGTTTCAAGACTTATTTTATAGTATTTAAATATAGCTAAAGTAGTCAAGACAGTGGTATGAGCATACCAAAAGCCTCATAGATCAATGGAACAAAATCAAGTCCAGAAGTAAATTCACGTATTTATGGTCAATTCATCTTTGAAAAAGGCGCCAATGCCAAAGTAAATCAATGTGGGAAAAGATCATCTTTTCTAAAAATAGTGCTAGAACAACTTGATATTTGTATGAAATAAAAATGGAGAAACAGATCTAAAACAATGACTCTGCCATGTATATATATTGTTTTTGTAAAACTGATCAGTGAATTTAGAAACATCAGCTGCAATTTTAAAAAGAGAAATTGACAGCGAAGGAAACAATCAGCAAAACCAAAAGGCAACCGACAGAATGGGAGAAGATATTTGCAAATGATATATCAGATAAAGGGTTAGTATCCAAAACCTAGAAAGAACTTATCAAACTCAACACCCAAAAAACAAATAGCCCAGTGAAGAAATGGGCAAAAGACATGAATAGACACTTTTCCAAAGAAGACACCCAGATGGCCAACCAACACATGAAAAAATGCTCCACATCACTCATCATCAGGGAAACACAAATCAAAACCACAATGAGATACCACCTCACACCTGTCAGAATGGCTAACATTAACAACTCAGGCAACAAGAGATGTTGCAAGGATGCGGAGAAAGAGGATCGCTTTTGCACTGCTGGTGGGAATGCAAACTGAAGAGTGAGGCCACTCTGGAAACCAGTATGGAGGTTCCTCAAAAAAATTAAAAATAGAACTACCCTATGACCCAGCAATGGCACTACTAGGTATTTACCCAAGGGATACAGGTATACTTTTTCAAAGGGGCACGTGCACCCCAATGTTTATAGCAGCACTATCTACAAGAGCCAAAGTATGGAAAGAGCCCAAATGTCCATCGATGGATGAACGGATAAAGAAGATGTGGTATATACATATATATATTTATACACACACACACAATGTAGTATTACTCAGCAATCAAAAAGAAAGAAATCTTACCATTTGCAACTACATGGATGGAACTAGAGGGTATTATGCTAAGCGAAATTAGTGAATCAGAGAAAGACAAATATCATATGATTTAACTCATATGAGGACTTCAAGAGACAAAACAGATGAACATAAGGGAAGGGAAGCAAAAATAATATAAAAACAGGGATGGGGACAAAACATAAAAGACTCTTAAATATAGAGAACAAACAGAGGGTTACTGGAGGGGTTGAGGGGGGGGAGGGGCTAAATGGGGGAGGGGCATCAAGGAATCGACTCCCGAAATCATTGTTGCGCTATATGCTAACTAACTTGGATGTAAATTAAAAAATAAATACATTGTTAAAAAATAATAAATAAATCAAAAGAGAAAACTGAGGACCAGAAACATTAAATACTAAGACTATGATCACACAGCAAAGACATACTGAGGGCAGGATTCAAATCCAGCTATCTAGAATCTAAAAGCTACCCTATGAGGGTAGTGCCCCGGTGCAGTGCTGGGGCAGAGGGGGTGAAAAGGCCGGCAGATCCCAAGTCAGAGGGGAAGCTAAGCTCTCTCACTGTCTCTTTGCCTCTCTGTTTTTGGGTCCCATCCAAGACCCAGGCACCAGGCAGAACTAGAGGACCCTCTAGTCCAATTTCATTTTTCGTTTTTCATTTCACTAGTTTTGGGAAAGGGAAGGAGTCAGAATACATGGAACTGCAATATTTCTTGTCTCTTCATTTTTTTTAAGTTTTATTCATTTATTGAGAGAGAGAGAGAGAGAGAGAGAGAGAACACAAGAAGGAGAGGGGCAGAGACAGAATCCCAAGCAGGTTCCGTGCTGTCAGTGCAGAGCCCGACATGGGGCTCGATCTCACAAACTGCCAGATCATGAGCTGAGCCGAAAACAAGAGTCGGATGCTTAACCCACTGATCCACCCAGGTGCCCCATCCTGGTCCCTCATTTTTATTTAATTTCAATTAATGTAAGTTCAAATGGCCCCATGTGATTAGTGACTATTCCTGACTAGAGTCCTCCCTCTTAGCACCCTCTCCATTCAGCTGGCCGATGAGGAAAAAAAGAGAAGCATGGTCCTGTGGAAGGTTTTTATGGGCTGTTCCAGATGTGGCGCACTCCACTTCCTCTTTCCTCCCATTGGCTAAAACTGAGTCATATGGCCACCCCCTCACTGCAAGGGAAGCTGGGAAATGTAGTCTAGCTATGAGCCCAGGAAGGTGAGGGAATGGAATTGGTGAGCATTTACAGTCTCTGTGATTTTGGCACTCAAAGTTCCATGAAGGCCAAACGTGCTCCTCTCCTCTTTGAAGCAACTACAGAAAACAGCTGGGAGATCCACCAAGAGGAGTTACAAAAGAACAGCGTAAACACTAAATTAGTGAAAATACTAAATGCAAGTGTTTATTATGCCCAGCAGTAAGCAGATGAAGATTTGAGGGACGTGTATATTCATTCAACATTTCTCACATGCCTACTCATGTGAGATGAGGGGGTGCACAGGGCAAGACACCATCCACCATAGCTAATTTTAATTTAATAGGCATGTGTAGCCTTAGAAATAAGGCTCTTCAGGGTATGGGCACTGAATTCTTTTGGCAGATTTAGGAAAGGCTTTTCAACAGAAATGTGTGTAAGTGAAGATATACACATACCCTGCAAAGCGCTTTTTTTTTTTTTTTTTGAGACTTAGTATCATCAAGGAGTGGGTGGCAAAGTGTCTTCAAATGAAAATCAACCAAGAACAGATGGCATAATTCCAATAAAGATGTGGAATTCTCCTTATATCAAATTGGTTGCTAACCTGAATCCCCTCACAGGCTCAGCTGAGTCTATGAGATCTTCAGATACACATTGTGTTCCTTCTGCATCACCATGGTTTCATCCTAAACTTAGCTGAGTACATGGAACAGAAACCAGAGACTTCTTCATCTCCCCCATCTTGTAGCACCTGCCCTTCTCCCTTGTTTTATGGTGCGTTATTTACCCTTCAGCACTAAACTGTGCATCCCTCTGCTTCGCTGCTCATGACAATTTTCTTGGCATTAACGCACTGTTTGCTTCACTAATAATGATGGACTTCATTATTTCTTGACCACCTAGTCATTGTACCTTACTTCCAAGAATGGCGTTCTGATTTTTTTCTGGGGGTTGTGGGGGGGGGCACCGGGGCACTACTCTCATAGGGTAGCTTTTAGATTCTAGATAGCTGGATTTGAATCCTGCCCTCAGTATGTCTTTGCTGTGTGATCATAGTCTTAGTATTTAATGTTTCTGGTCCTCAGTTTTCTCTTTTGATTTATTTATTATTTTTTAACAATGTATTTATTTTTTAATTTACATCCAAGTTAGTTAGCATATAGCGCAACAATGATTTCGGGAGTCGATTCCTTGATGCCCCTTGCGCATTTATCCCCTCCCCCCTCCCTTTGTGCTGGGTCTGGTTAAGACTGTAAACCAAAGTGCCAAGAATTGGGCCCTTGACATAAGCCAAGGCGATCAGCCTCAGGACTCCCGAGGACAAAATGCCCTGCCAGTGTTATGGTCAAGTTTGTCTGGACCCTGCCTCTGTTCCAGTCTGTTTTGAGGCAGGGTCTTCACCCTTCCCATCAATTCTTTGAGTCTCTGGGAGATTTCCCACAAAGTTCCTGGACGTACATCTGTAAGTACATATGGAACACGTTACTAATGAACATCACATAAGACGAAATGTAAAATCCCTCTTCACGGGCTAGTATAATCTGTCTTACATAGAGCAAGATGAAACACGTCCAATGTATATTGGAGTCCACAGTGGGAATGGGCTTAGTCAAATACATGGGACCAGCTGTTATTTTCCACATGCTTGGAGACATTTTCACTTGACTCTTAAAATGAAAAGAGACAAGTAAGAAGGGGACCTGGTACACACCCCATAACCTTCCTAGATTTGGCAAAACTTTAACAGGCCCTGGTGGAATGTCCAGGTTCCCACCTTTCAGCTCGCTGATGCTCATCAAAATTGATTGCTCCCTACTTCAGGTGCCCCGTCCTTCTCAGTGCTGCCTTTCTGCAATCAGGAGTCTTTTATCCCTAAACATCTTCCCCTCTGGACTGGAACTCCAAGAGAGAAAATTGGTCCTTTTCTACATTTGTCTACAGTGCTCAGCACAGGAGTTTCTTTCATAGGAGGTATCAGGAAATATTTGCTAAATTGAGTGGAGTCTATTTGAATTATGGAGTCTAGGTAAGCGGCTTTGGTAAGTCCATTAGCTTTGCCCTGGGAATCACATCTCTTGTCCTACCTCATTTCTATTTGGCCAAATTAACATGACACAGAGTGATTCAGTAGTCTTCCTTATTCACTTCAGACGGTTGGAAATGAGATGTGAAAATGACAGCAAGGAGACATGTCAATAAATCCCCATGTGGAGCCAGGGTGGGAGAGTGTCCTGCTGTCTGCCCAACCTTTGCAAGAAGAAAGCTGTCAAGGCCACTTGACTGGATCTCACAGAAAGCACTTGACTCAAGATGACCACACTGTTCTGGAAGTTGACATCTGGCTTTTCTGTTGAGAGAAACATAGAGACTCAACGTCCCTCATGCCCTAGGAAGCCACACTCCCGGTGGGCATCTGAGCTTGAAGATTGCTCCTGCTTCTCACACAGAGCAAAATTTGTCCTTGGTATATACTTAAAATATTAGGGTCAGCTAATAAAATGGTAAGCTTTGAAGGTTTATCAGCTAATGAGATCTTAAGCCTTTAAGGTTTATCTGACACTGTAGAGACCTCAGTGTTTCTGGGTCCATATGTGCATATCCTCTCCCAGGTAAGAACCTAATTTCAATTTTTATAAGATGCATGGGTGCATGTATGTGTCTGTTCGTGTGCGTGAGAAAGAGAATTGAATATATAAAGCACATCTGAAAATCCACCAAAAACATGGTGGGGGGGGAAAGTAGGTATATATTTAGCCAAGGGTTTTGCGATTTTTTTTTTCTTTGTGAAAAACTCCAGTACAAGTGTTCAAGCCAAGTAGGAGCCTTTCACTCTGGTTATTTATTTATTTTTCTCTCTCCTTTGGAAAGCGATGTACATGTATTATGAAAAGCAAATATTATACTCTTTATTGTCAAACAAAGTTTATAAGGTTCATGTGTCAATGAGGAGGCCAAGGACCTCACACAGAAAGTTTCCTGTCCCGGAAGAATTTCTCATGAAATATAAAATATGGGAAGTGAGGAGATCCCTTCCTGCCAGAAAACAGGATCAGCCCATTCCTAATGGCACCCAAGGGGTTGGATGAACTCAGGCCTTGACTGTCCAAGCATGCTTCTCTGCAGACAAGCATGGGGGGCTCAGTGAGGGGGAGGGACCACAGTAGAGGTTGAAGGGTATTTACTCAGAGGAGGCTACTCGTGTCCAACATTCATGCAGGTCTGACATCCAGATGCATGAGGCAACAAGCCCTTTGGGGACACGGGAAGTGGAAGCTAGGTGATGACAAATGAAAGGCATTCTTTGGCCTTGGAGCACACAGGCATGGAATCCAGTAGGAGTACAGTTACTATTTACAGGAAACTGGCACAGAATTATAACTTTTCCTAGACAGGTTGGTGCCATTGTGTTCTGGCACCATGAAAAGCATTAAATAAGGCTTAGCATTTGTCTAAACCATGCCGTATGCACTATCCTTTCTGATACGTATTGCTTTCTCTGACTGGGAGTTTCACTAAAGTCCCTCCCTGGGGAATAGAGAGCGGGAGTTATAGTCAACCATGGTTAATTTGCGCTTTGTGCTCTGTTTATCCAAACCATATGTCTAGATGGTTGTAATTCTGTGTCACTGGCTGTGTAATGCTCTCTGTGCTAAGAGCTCTGTAAATAGCAACAGCTCGATGCATAATCACGTTGGCATTCTGAAGGTGGGGGGAGGTAAAGGGAAGATTCCAGTGACGTTTGTTGTGGAGACAACCACCCTGAGGATGTCTCCATCCATGACTTTTAGGCTGTGATCCCTTGTGCTTTAGTCAGGCAGGTCCCTGTGCAGCAGATGGGACCTCACAGAAGCCAGACATGGTGGGTCAATGCTACCTGCGATTCTCATTCTCTGGCCTTAGGGCTCGAGAACACCCCAGATGTTAAATCAGGTTGTTGCTATTTAGCAGACTCAGCAAGTAGTTCGCGTATAGAAGAAAGATCCCTTTATTTTCATGCAAATGATAATCATCATCATAAATAAGCCAAATCCATCCCAATTTCCTTTTGTAATATTTTCATTTGAAAACTGTATTTAATTCATCAAATGTCAATCAAGAAAAGACACTGTGCTCAAAGGCTGGCGGTGATAGCACTCAACATGAATTTCTTAAATGGCAAACTACCAGCGGGGATGAAAACACAAAGTCTCCAGCTTCCATGTGTGGGCTAAAGGTCAGTGTAACTGGACGTCTCCACCCATCAATCTGTCCAGAACAGGCTCCAGAGTGCTCACATTCGTTCAACAAATATTAAGCACCCTCTATGTGCCAAGCAGAGCGTCAACGCCCTGCAAGCACGTAGCGATGCCCCCAGCACTCCTGTCCTCATGGAGCTTCCAGGAGCTGCTTTTGACCACTGCTATGTATGGCTAAAGACCTCTGGAGAAGGTGAGTCCAGACATGTGAATCGGGGCCAATTCTACCTTGCCCCTGACTTCAGCAACCTCCTAAAACTCAAAAGGTGGTTTCACAAAATGCGTCTCCTTCATGAAAATTCATTTAGAAGTGAGGCCCCCTTCCATGAGATGCCCATGGAGTTCGACCATTGGAGCCTGTTGAATGGCACTATAAGAAATCTGACGCCGAGTCAGTCTTAGAGCTTGGGGATGGAAAATGTGCTGATCTCTTTGGTGCCCTGGAGAATGAAGGGAGTGGTCTGCAGCCATCCCTGTGAGGATGGGCTGAACGTATTTCCCCCAGCCTTACCAGACACTGCACCTCCTTAGATGTCTTCATCAGAGAACTATTCTCATTCTTTGCCTCGTCTGGGCCCTCCAGGGTACCTGCACAGCAATCTCACTATATCTTTCTTGCCAACCCTCTTGCCCCAGAGACGATTTCAACCCTTCTTTTGGCCTCAAACACCAATCCTGGCAGGTAGTCTTGTCTTGTACTTCATGGAGGAATGGGAAGCCATCACGTAGGAGCTTCTCATCTGCCCAGCACGGATTCTATGAGTCCTGCACCTGCCCCGCGTCCCCTGCTTGTCTCCTGTTACAAGGGTGAAGTTGGCCCTCCTCCTTCCTGAGGACCCATTCTCTCCCCGCCTTCTCAGGGCTTCCTTCAACAGTTACTGGTTCTCCCTCCGAAAGTTTCCACTAGTCTCCCGTTCTTAAAATGAATCTTCCTTGCTACCATATATTTTCCTTCTGCTCTTCCCTCATCTTTCTACTGCCCTTCCCAATGCAGCTTAAGAGAGGTGTGGTCACATGCTGTCCCCGATACCTCACCTCTTCAATCTTCAACCACTCCAAACTGGCATTTTTCCTCACAATTCCATTGGGACAGCTCGTGCCAACTACCCCAAATCCTCTGTCCCGTCCCATTCCTCTCATCTGAGTACCAACCACTAGTCAACATCTCTACTGGTATATGCTGTCGCTAAGGTGACCATCTGTCTCCATTTGCTCAGGAGAGTCTCTTTTTACATTTTTGTCCTGGCATAATTATCCATAACACCCCTTTCATGTTCAACCACGTTTTGAACAATAAATTACAAGGCCGTCCATCTATCGGCAAATTGTAGGCATCTGTGATTTGCCTATCCAATCAATGTCTTGTTTTGATAGCAGTACTCAGTTTCCCCCTTTGGAACCATCCCTTTGCGGCTCCTTCTCCCTGTGGTTAATCATATGGCTGGTGAACCCAGAGTCCGATTTGTATAAAGAGAGGTATTCAGTCAAAAATCAGTCAAGAACATTCATATCCAACAATGTTGTTGGTGCTTTGGGGGGGGCGGGGAGAAGGTTTCCTCCAATAGGATTGGTAAACTGGTAGAATCTAAGCCTGAGTCGGTTGAGCCAACTTTGTCACATATTTGGAGAAAGCATGCCTGAGAGGGAAGGTAATACAGAGAAAACACAAGAGAGAGAAAGAAGGAAGAAGAGGAAAAAGGAGGAGGAGGAGGCAGGGGAGGAAGAGGAAGAGAAGGAGGAGAGCAGCAGAAGGGTAGACAAGAGGAGAGAGGAGAGAGGCTCCTGATTCCAACAATGGGTGCCTGGATCTGGTAGCCAGCCCCACGCCTGCACCTTTCATACATAAGCCAAGAGTCTTCTTCACTTGGGAGAGTTTGGAGGAAGTGAGTTTGTGTCATGTGGTCCAAGGGAATCTGGACTAATTCAAGTTTGGCCAGCCTTATTCCCGCTGCCCTCAAATCTCCTACCCCAGCTTCAAATCTCAGCAATCACCCAGTCTCTTATGTCAGAGCCCTGGGGGTCATCTTCCACACCTACCTTTCTAACTGCATTGATCCTATTGATTCCATTATCGAGGTGTACTTAAACACTGTGACCTTCCCTCCATCAGCACCACCCCCAACCAGTCCATAATGCTGTCACGTCCCGTCTGGACAACCGAATTGTCTCCCAACTGTCTTCTGCTCCACAGCGTTCTCCATGGAATGGGTCATCTTCCGGCACTTCAAGTCTTTTCATGGCACACAAGGCCATAGTTCATTGGGGAGTTGGAGAGAGGGTCGAGGGAGCCCAGCAGTGTTTGTTTCAATAAAAAGTGTAAGGGCAAACGTCCTTCACTTGGGATATTTGAACACCGAAGGTTGCCAACCCCTTCCCACAGAGGATTTCAAAGAGCAGTGGTTCAGAGTTCCAGCTGTGATCTTCAGTGATGTTGCCAGGATGCTACGTTGAGCCTGAGCAAAAGCGTCTCCCAGGGGTCTGTGACCATAGCGTCATTTGGTGTTTGAAGTTTTCTACGGAAACTTCCTGGAAGCCAGCACTCACAAAGAAGAGGCACCAACATTCTTGTGATCCTCACCTTAAATCCTAATCTCTTTCCATCATCTTCTCGTTGAGACCTTTGAATTCCAAATTCAATTGAAACAGAATCAAACAATACCAGTCCTACCTGGTTGGGAAGCTATTCTGACCTGGTGGCTTTGGAAGGGAGTAGAAAGAAAAGTTTTATGGGGGTAGACGCAGGAACACTAAAGTAAGAGGTGCACATGCCTCTAGAAGGGAATGTTTCTAGAAGGGAATGCTAACAGTTATAAGAGTGTCAAGTCACTCCAATTACAACTCTGTTGTAATTCCAATCTAAATTTTATTTTTCATTTTTTTTAATGTTTATTTAGTTTTGAGAGTGAGAGTGCAAGCAGGGAAGGGGGACAGAGAGGGGGACACAGGATCCAGAGCTGGCTCCGCTCTGACAGCAGACCGCCCCATGTGGGGCTCAAACTCACGAACCTCGATATCATGACCTGAGCCGGAGTCGGACACTCAACCAACCAAGCCACCCAGGTGCCCCCAATCCAAATGTTAATAAATCTTTCTTGAAACTTGACAGAATGATTCCAAGTGTCAACTGGAAGAATGAAGAACAAAATAATCAAGTAGGACTTTACGAAGCAGAAATAGTAGGGACATTGGCACAAATGGATATCAAAATAGATTCTAAAACCACAATAATTAAAAAAGAGTGGTAGAGAGCCCACAGATAAGCAGGTATAAAGAACATGTAAGAATTTCATTCATGGTAGGAGGGATATTTCAAATCTCTAGGGGAAATGATGAGGGGACAATTATAAAATCCCAGGAATAAATTGATCACAACTTCACACAACATCCCAAAATAAATTTCAGGTGGATTAAAAATTTTAAAGTATGTACACAAAAGAACTAGAAGTAAATATAGGTACGTGTTTATCTAATCTCATGATGGGAGCAATCTTTTAAAGGGTATTTTACCATAAAGTAACATATTAATAGAATTAACCGCAAATAAATTAAAGTCTTCTGCCAGAAGCAAAACTTAAGAACAAATGACAAACGGAGAACAAAAAATATTTGCAACCTATGTAACAAAGAGTTAATGTTCTTAATGCTCGGCAATGTCAATGTGGACAAAAGGCATGATTAGGAAATTCACAAAGGAAGTACTAACGGCAAAAATATGAAAAATGTTTAACTTTGCAAGCTGTCAAAGATGTGCAAACTGAAACAATAGTGAAACACAATTTTTCAGCTATTACACTGACAGTTTAAAAAAAGAAAAAAGATTGTCTAGAGCGTGGGGAAATGGGCACCCGTAGATTGCTGGAATGAGCTGCAAGGGATACGAGCTTTCCAGAGGGTAACTTGGCAAAATTCTTAAAAATGTGCACAGCCCATTTACACAGCAATCCCTCTCCTAGGAACTTACTCTTAGAAAATAATCATAAATAACTGCAGAAATTTATTTAAAAGATGTTCCCTGGAAGGTTGTTTATAATAGCAAAAAATTAAAAACAAAATAAATGTCTGACAATATGGAACCGGTTAAATAAATTATGGTGCAGTATAATCCACAGTCATAAAAAAAAAAATCATACTGAGAACTATTTAGTGACTTTAGAAAAGGTTCACAATATATAGTTAAACCGGGGGTGGGGGGGGGGGGAAGAGTTGCAAAACAACCTGTACAGCGTGGTCTTTTTTGTTTTGTTTTGTTTTTTAAAAAATGTATGTATGTAAATGTATGCATAGAAAAAGACCTTAAGAGGATAACCACAAAGTTATCAGTGATTATCTCTGGGTGGTAAGAGTATTGGTGATTTTCATTATTTTCCAAATATTCTGCAATAAAAATGTATTACTTTTGTAACAAGCTTCTTAAAAACATTAGCTTTCATTTAAATTCTGCATGGAAGTCAAGTCTCAACAAATGGCCTCGAAGACCCTTTTTCTGGGAAGTTCTTGCAGCCAGAAACTGGGGAATACTGGGAAAAACAGTCCTGCCTAAGGCCTCTGGGTAGGGAGGGCATCAGCCAGCTTCCAGGCTCCACTGCCCTGGAATGAGCAAATCTAATACACCCCCAGTTCCCCAAAGCTTCTTCTTTTACAAGGCTTAGAATGAGAAATTGATGGAGACTGAAAATAATAATAATAATAGTAGTAGTAGTAGTAATAATAATAATGAATCTGATAATATATCCATAGATAAAAATGAACATTTATGAAGCGCTCAGTATTTTCCAGACACTGAGCTCATTGCTTTACAGATATTATCTCATTTAATCCCTACAACAATCCTGTGGCAAACGGATTATTGTCTGCAATTTATAGATAAATAAATAAAACGGATGACATTCACCCACAGCCATGCAGCAACCAGGCTTCCAGGGGGATATGACAGGTTCCAGAGCCCCTCGCCCATCTCTAGTGATGAAGGGGACGGAGGAGCATTTTTTCCAAACCCCATGTCTTCATCCCGACATCACCACCCAGGCCTCAATTTCCTTTGTGATTCAGCCGTGTATTATGTAGCCTGACTCCAGCGTGAAAGATTTGTGGCAATTGCATGATGTATGAGGTGCCATTTGTAAAAATATTATTTAGTGTAAAACATGATGTTTTTTCTCCTGATTTACAAGTTGGATTTATAAATCTGCACTTCTCACTATCTGAGTTATATATCTTGCCGCTGATTTATAAAACTTGCCTGTAAATCTTCCCAGCAAAGTTTTGATTCAGAAATCATTATTTTAAGAATTAGATTTAGTTAAAACATTCAACTGCTTTATAGGGGAGGCAATGGATTTACATAACTCCAATCGGAGCTTACGGAACCTACGGCAGCTTTACAGGCCGTGCCCAGGAATTTCTAAAGAAAATATTCTGATTTAAGGGCATTCACTTCACACTTTAGCTACAACTGACTGATTTACACAGCCAAAGCCATACAATAATGATCCATTTTATAAAATCCCACTTTTCTTTAACTCCAGACCCTGATTTATAGGCCCTGATTGGGTTTTCTATAATTCGACCTCTGTCACACGCTCCTCCATCCAGAGCTGATGGTGGGGAAAAGACCCAGGAGGCAGAGATGGTCGGAAGAGAGTGACCCCGCCTCCCTCCTTCTTGACCTTTCTCCCTTATCCCAAAGAAGCCAAAACATGGGGCCTTAGCCCCCTGAGCCAAAGGCAGGCAAGCTCGGGGGAGGGTCTGTGGGCATGGCCTTGATGGTAATGCTGTTAAGTTCACTCGGTCCCCGGGAGCTCAAACGAAGAGGGGGGTTGATCTCAGGAAGAAAAAAATGGCCAATCCAGGGGACGCACAACATATACGACGAACAATTGCTGGTGGAATAAATCAATGAACGAATAAACAAACTTTTTTTTTTTTAAGAGCAGAGACCTAAAAGCATTCAACAGAGAGCAAAAATGGCAGCATGAGTGAATGGGAGGGGACCCACAGGGACTTTCAGAGAGACCCTTGTGCTATCTTACTGGAAGAGCCATGGCTTAGCTCTACCTGAGTGTTGCCTGCCCAGGTCTGGCTCTTCAAGAGAACCTTGAAACTCGGATTTTTATCTTAAATGACCCAGCTTAAAAACTGGATTTTATTCAGGTCAGTTTATAATAGTAAAATTTGCACAATTTATGTGTAGAGGTCAATGATGTTTGACCATAGTATACACCCAGACAACCAGCAACCTCATCAAGTTACAGAACATTTTTGTCTCCCCAGAATGTTCCTTCCTGCACCTTGAAATCAGTCTCCTCACCCCCACCATAGCTCCAGTCAGACACTCGTTTGTTTCCATTCCCACAGATAAGTATTGCCTATTTGGGAGTTTGAAACAAATGGAATCATTACAAATCATTTTCTTATTTATTGAGTTTCTTCCACTCTACTTAATGTCTGGGAGATCCATCCATGCTGTGATGTGTAGTGACAGTTTGTTCCTTTTTATGACTGAATAGTATTCCATCGCATAAGTATGTCATAATTGTTTAACCATCCCCTCTTGGATTCTCTCCCTATCTGAGACATTACCAAAAAAGCCGCTATGAACAATTCTGGACAAGTCTTTTCATGAGCATGTATTTTTATTTCTCTTGGGTAAAAACCTAGGAATGGAATTGCTGATTCGGCAGGGGTATGCTTACTTTTATAAGAAGATGCCAAACAGTCTTCAAAAATGAGCACAACCATTTACACTCCCCAGTTCACCCCACTGGCCCAGTAGTAAAGGAGAGCTCCTGCCGTTCAACATTCTTATGGACGCTTGGTATCATCAATCTTTTTAATTTTAGTCATTGGCCATCGTAGTCATAATTTTAGTCATTTCAAGATTCTCTTGGGAGGGGTATCTCCTATTGATTTTCATTGTCCTAATAACTATCAGTGCTGAGCAGCATTTCATGTACTCGTGGGCCATCTGTATATCTTCTTTTGTGAACTGTTTGTTCAAATCTTCTGCCTGTTATTTAGTATTGGTTTGCCTATTACTGAGTTCAAAAAGAGTTTTATTTAATCTGAAGACAAGTCCTTTTTCAGATACATGTGTTGCAAATAATATTTCCCAGTCTGTGATTTGATATTTCCTTTCTTTGTCAACGTCTTTTAAAAAGCAAACAATTTGGGGCGCCTGGGTGGCTCAGTCAGTTGAGCGTCCGACTTCGGCTCAGGTCATGATCTCACAGTTTGTGAGTTCGAGCCCCGCATCAGGCTCTGTGCTGACCGCTTGCTCAGAGCCTGGAGCCTGCTTCAGATTCTGTGTCTCCTTCTCTCTCTGCCCCTCCCCTGCTCACGCTTCGTCTCACTCTGTTTCTCAAAAATAAATCAATGTAAAAAATTTAAAAAAAAATAAATAAAAAGCAAACAATTTTAATTTTAGTGAAGTATAGTCTGTCCTCTTTCTTTAACTAAGGCTTTTTGTGCTCTTACAAATATTTACCTGGCCCCGAGAGGCAAAGTTTTCTCGTACGTTGTCTTCTGTACGTTTTATAGTTTTAACTTTTATGATCAAATCTATGACCCACTTCAATATATTTCTTGAGAACAAAGTGTGGAAAAGATTGTGGTTTACTTCTGTTCCACGCAAACACCTAGTGTCTACAGCATCCCAGAAATCCATTAGTGCGAGTCCTCCAACATTGTTCTATTTAAAAATTGTTTTGCTATTCTAGATCCTTTGTCTTTTCAGATAAATTTTAGGATCATTTGTTAATTTATACAAAAGAAAAAGCCTGCTGAGATTTTGATTGGAATTTCATTGAATCTATAGATCAATTTGGGGAAACAGACGTCTTAATACTATCTAATCTTCCAATCCATTAACAGGATATATCTTTCCATTAATTTAGATTTTCCTTAATTTCTTTCAGTAATGTTTTATCCTTTTCAATGTAGAAATCTCACATGGCTTTTACAAAATTTACTCCTAAGTATTTTATCTTTAACTTACTTTCTAAATCTTTATTGCTTATCTATAAATACAATTAATTTTGCATATTCACCTGGTATTCTGCAACCTAGCTAAATAAGTTTTGAATCTAGTAGGTTTTTATAAATTCCTTAGGATTTCTTACGCAAAAAAACCATGTCATTTGTTAAGACATAATGTTTTCTTTCTTCTGTTTCAATATTTATGTATTTTATTTGGTTTTCTTGCCTTATTGCTCTAGCTAGGACATCCAGTACAATATTGAAGAGAAATGATGGGATTAAACGTCTTTGTCTCATTCCCAGTCTTACAGTGAAAACATTTAGTCTTTAACCATTAAGAATGATGGATGCTCTATGATTTTCATAGATCCCCACCATCCAGTTGAGAAAGTTTCCTTCTATCTGCAATTTGTTAATAGTTTTTGTTACGAATGGGTTTTATATTTCATTAACTTCTTTTTCTCATCTATTTGAGATGATTTTGTGATTTTTCTGCTTTATACTATGATGTGTTCTTGAATTGATTTTTTTCTTCAAGGTTGAAATATCTTCATAATCCTAGCATATACCTGTTATAAACTGCTGAATTCAGTTCACTGAGGTTTTGTTGAGAATTTTTGTTTGTATGCTCATGAGACATATTGGTCTACAAGTTCCTCTCCTTCCAATGACATTGTCAGCTTTTGATATCAAGATTATGTTGGTCTCATAACGCCTATTGGAAAGTGGTCCCTCCTATGTTTTTGGGAAAAGTTTGTGCCATGTTGATGTTATTGCTTTTGTAAATGGTTGATAGAGTTTAATAGCAAATTCCTGTGACATGGAATTATCTTTGTGGGATTTCTTTTTAATAAATCCAATTCTTTAAATATATATAGGATTATTCAAATTTGTTATTTCCTCTTCATTAAGTTTTATAAGATTGTGGTTTTTTAAGGCAGTTGTCCATTTCAGTAAGCTGTTAAATGTATTGGCATAAAGTTCTTCATAATATTTTCTTATTATTATATTCTTTAGTATTAGTCATTATTATTATTATTTCTTACGCTTTGGGATGTGTATTTTTATTACTTTGGACATGTATTGATATTCCATAGGGTAGGTATTAATATCCTCATTTGTATTTCCAATATTGGTAATTTGGCTTCTTTCTTTCTTCATCAATTCCTCCCGCTAAAAGTTTATTGATTTTATTCATCTTTTCCAAGGACCACCTATGGGCTTTGTTAATTTTCTCTGTGTGTATGTTTCTTGTTCATTGATGTCTGCTCTTGTATCTATTAATTCTTTTCTTCTATTGTGTTCGGCTTGTTTCACTTCCCTTTTCTATCTTTCTAAAATGGAAACACATAATTGAGGTTAAGCCTTGTTTCTTTTCTAATATAGACATTTATTTTTTTTAATTTTTTTTTTAATTTTTTTTTCAACATTTTTAATTTATTTTTGGGACAGAGAGAGACAGAGCATGAATGGGGGAGGGGCAGAGAGAGAGGGAGACACAGAATCGGAAACAGGCTCCAGGCTCCGAGCCATCAGCCCAGAGCCTGACGCGGGGCTCGAACTCACGGACCGCGAGATCGTGACCTGGCTGAAGTCGGAGGCTTAACCGACTGCGCCACCCAGGCGCCCCTCTAATATAGACATTTAAAGGTATAAACTTTAAGTATTGCTTTAGCTGCACCTTACAAATTTTTACATGTTATATTTCCATCTTCATTATATTCAAAATGTTTTTAATTTATCTTGGGATATTTATGGGTTTTTGTTTGTTTTTAACAAATTTTTTTAATGTTTATTTATTTTTGAGACACAGAGACAGAGTGCGAACAGGGGAGGGGCAGAGAGAGGGAGACACAGAATCCAGGCTCTGAGCTGTCAGCACAGAGCCCCATGTGGGGCTTGAACTCACGAACCATGAAATCATGACCTGAGCCGAAGTTGGAAACTTAACCAATTGAGCCACTCAGGTGCCCCTATCTTGGGATTTTTATTGACATGAATTATTCAGAAAATTGTTATTTTTAGGGACGTCTGGTTGGCTCAGTCAGTTGAGCATCCAACTTCAACTCAGGTCATGATCTCACAGCTGGTGAGTTTGAGCCCTGAGTCCAGTTCTGTGCTGACAGCTCAGAGCCTGGAGCTTGCTTTGGATTCTGGGTCTCTGTCTCTGTCCCTTTCCCCACTCATGCTCTGTCTCTCTTAAAAAGTAAATAAATATTTTAAAAAATGTTTTAAAGAAAATTGTTATTGTATTTCTAAAGATTTGGAGATTTTCTGGATATTACATTTTTATTGCGTTCTAATTTAATCTCGTTATGGTCAGAAAGTGACTCTGTAAGACTGAAATATTCAAAAATTTTGTTGACACTTATTTTATGACCTAGAATATGAACTATCTCAGTGACTATCCATGTATATTCGAAAAAATATGTATTCTCCAGGTGCTTAGGTATATTTCTATAAATGTCAATTATATAAAGTTTGTGGATATTGTTGCTTAGGTCTTCTACATCTTTATCAACAGTTTGTGTATTTCTGTCAATTACTGAGAAAGGAATATTAAATGTCTCCATGATTGTGGATGTGTCCATTGCCCCCTTTATTTCTGTTAATTTTTTTTCCGTATGAATTTTCATGCTCTATGATTAAGGGCATACATAAAATTATTCTATCTTCCTAGTAAATTATTCCTTTAATTATTATGTCTTTCTTTACCTCTTATAATATTCTCTGTCTTGAAAGCAAATTGCCTGATACGCATAAAACTATGCCAGCTTTCTTATGTTTACTGTTTGTGTGGTATGTCTTTTCCATCCTCAATCTGCCTTGTTCTTTATACTTAAAACGTATCTCTATTGAAGGCATGTCACTTATTCTTGCTTTTATTCCAGTCAAAAATCTCCTTCTTTTAATTGAAGTGCTTAGTACATTCACATTTGATGTAACTATGGAACAGTTGAGGGTTAAATCTGCCATTTTACCATTCCATTTCCATTTATCTCGTCTACTTTTTTTTTTCTTTTTTGTTGGTCATGTATTGCATTCTTTTAGGTTTACCACATATTTTAGGGATCCATTTTATTTTCTCTATTGGGTTTTTAGTGAGACCTTTTTGTGTGTGTGTGTGTGGCTGATACAAGGTTAATAAGATGCATGTACAAATTACCAGTATCTATTTAGGGTCAATATTATAGCTCTTTGTGTTTCATACTTCACATCTGATACTTTACACTCCCTATATTACAATAAAATAACCTCACAATAGTGTAACTTCATTTATTTATTCATACCCTTTCTGCAGTTGTCTTATCTTTTATTCCTTCACATATGTTAAATGACACTCTATTATGTTATTACTTTTGTTTTAAATAATCTGTTTTATTTTAAGGAAATTTAAATTATAAAAAGAAAAAAATATAGGCTTTATTTTAGAGGTTCATTTCCAACTATGGTACCATTTATTCTTTACATGCAGATTTAAATTTACATTTCATAGCATTCCCTTCAGTCTGAATAACATCTTTAAGCATTTTGTATTGTACAGGTATTCTAACAATACATTTTAAGAACTTATGCTTTTTAGAGAATATCTTTATTTCATCCTCTTTGGGGAGGTAATTTTTGATGGATATAAAATCTTAGTTGACAGAATATTTTTTTTTCTTTTACATTTTAAAACTATAATTCAACTGTGGCTTAGTCTCTGTTGTTTGAGATGTGAAGTCAGCAGTTAGTTCTCCTTCTTAATTTTCCCCTGTACATAATGCATATTTTTTATTTTTTTCTTTATTTAAAAAAATTTTTAACGTTTATTTATTTTTGGGACAGAGAGAGACAGAGCATGAATGGGGGAGGGGCAGAGAGAGAGGGATACACAGAATCCGAAGCAGGCTCCAGGCTCTGAGCCATCAGCCGAGAGCCCGACACGGGGCTCGAACTCAGGGACCGCGAGATCGTGACTTGAGCTGAAGTCGGACGCTTAACTTACTGAGCCACCCAGGCGCCGCATAATGCATATTTTTTAATCTGGCTGCTTGCAAGATTTTCTTTTCTTTTCTTTTCTTTTTTTGATAATTCTTTTTAAGTTTATTTTATATATTTTGAGAGAGAGAGAGAGAGAGAGAGAGAGAACCCAGCAGGGATGGAGAGAGAGGAAGTGAGGGAGAATCCCAAGTGGTCTCTGCACTGTCAAGTGTGGAGCCTGATGTAGGGGTCGAACTCATGAACTGTGAGATCATGACCTGACCCAAAACCAAGAGTCAGATGCTTAACTGACTGAGCCATCTGGTGCCCCGCAAGATTTCCTTAGCTTTGGTTTTAGGCAACTTGACTCTGATGGTTTACTTTATATTTATCTTTCTTAGGGTTGACTAAACTTTTCTAACTTAAGTCACTGCATTTTATCCAATTTGCTAAGTTTTCAGTCATTAATTCTCAAAATTTTGATCTGCCCATAATCATTATCTTCTCAATCTGGGACTGCAACTCTATGTTGGCAAAAGTAGTAATACTCGTAGGTTTCATCTCAATATTCCTTTTAAAAACTCCAAGAACTCCAAAGAAATGGAGCTACATCTATTGACATTTACTATATTAGAAATTACAACTGAGAACTTCTTAAATATATTTACCTATGGATTTATTTGTTGACATGTAGAGGAAGAAGAGGAAGAGGAGGGGGGGACATGGCCTTTAGATGTTTAAAATAGAATGTAAAAATAGATGTAAAACAAGAATAACGTTCTTTTTTTTTTTTTAAGTTTATTTCTTTTTGAGAGAGAGAGGGAGCACGAATGGGCGAGTGACAGAGAGACAGGAAGAGAATCCCAAGCAGCACAGAGCCTAATGCAGGGCTGGATCTCATGAACCCTGAGGTCATGACCCGAGCCCAAATCAAGAGTCGGATGCTTAACTGACTGAGCTACCTGGGTGCCCCAACCTGAATAACATTCTTAAAGGAAAATCTGTATTTAGGAGAAATTTTGATGAGAGAATGGCATGATTTAATATTCTTACAGAGTAGTGTTCTGACTTGCATGATTTAATATTCTTACAGAGTAGTGTTCTGACTTAATAAATAAAAGACAGTAGAGTCTCATATCTGATTCCGCATCAATCTGTTGTGATACAACACATCATATAGCCTCTGAATGACTCCACCGTATACTCAAAGATGAGCGGAAGTAGAAAGGTCAAGTCGCCACACAAGACTGCTCTTGTACCATCACTGTTCAACCCTAGGCTCTCTGTCCTGATTTCAGTCCTTAGCAATTTCTCTCTGATAAGCGCTGGGTAATCTTCTCTATGCATGTGCAGCCTGGCTCTTGGTCACGACCTTAGGCGGCACCCCCCATACACATGCACAGTCCTCTTTCTCTGAGGTTCCACTGTGCAGACTCCAGGTGTTTGAGGTGACCCAAATTCTGACCTGTGTCTGCTCCGCTTCGAAGGACTGCTATGCGCCATTTAGATACCAGCCTACTGTGCTCTGTTTGTAACTTGTCCCCAGGCAGAGGGCTAAGTGACCAGGGAGCTTATCTCTTTGAGTTTCCCTTCTTTCAGGAATCACTGCTTTATGTCATCTATTTTGTATTGCCTGACAAGAGTTCTCATATATTGTGTCTAGTTTTCGAGTTGTTCATGGTGAGAGAGCCAGTGTGGTTCCAGTTACTTCATCAAGGTTTAGAAGTGGGACTCTTCCATTTTTTAATATTGCCAATAAAACTTGAAAAAGGTGTAAACATAACTATGACCGTAGGTAGCTCATGGGCCACCTGTTTGAGGCTCCTCATCTGTATTCTTGCTTTTCAGAATGAAGTCTTTAGAGGAGCAGCGTCAAGATCACCTGCTTATAGCTTCTAGGAAATGCAGAGGTTCAGGTCCCAACCCAGACGTACGGATTCAGAATGTGCACTTTCACAAGATCCAGAGGTGATTTTATGGTCATCAGCGTTTGAAAAGATCTGCTCAAAATTGTCTTCACTAGTTGTCAAGTGTTTCTCAAACTGATAATAGGAATCTCCTGGAATGCTTGCTAGAACATACATTCCCAAGTGCCCGTCTGACCCAGCTGAATCAGAATTGCCAAGGTAGTGATACTCATCACCGTGGAAGCTTGGAGAATGTTGAGCTATTCCAGAAACCTGTGAGGTGCATTGGACCCACGTGTTCTTCTTCCATTGTGTGATCTCCCCTGTGGTACCACCTTATCTGACTCTAAGTAGACAATCATTCAAAGGATGTAGCCCACATAATTACACAGGCAATCTTATTTCCCAGGGAACTTTTAGGTCATACTCTTTAAATGCCTCACTTACCTACTCAGGTAGCCAGTGGTCTCCTTTCACACACGGCCACACTGGTTTTCAAATCTTCACTTAAAATTTGCCTCTTCTAGAAAGCTCTTCAAAACCAACTTCTCTGAAGCCGTCGATAAAAGTGATAAGATGGGGCGCCTGGGTGGCGCAGTCGGTTAAGCGTCCGACTTCAGCCAGGTCACGATCTCGCGGTCCGTGAGTTCGAGCCCCGCGTCAGGCTCTGGGCTGACGGCTCGGAGCCTGGAGCCTGTTTCCGATTCTGTGTCTCCCTCTCTCTCTCTGCCCCTCCCCCGTTCATGCTCTGTCTCTCTCTGTCCCAAAAAAAATAAATTAAAAAAAATAAAAAAAAAGTGATAAGAATGTTCATATAGATATAGTTATATGGCTATTTCCTTTATGTGGACTAAAAGAAGTACATTATGGTACTTTCTATTGGTCAATTACCAAATGTTCTTCACTACGTTTGGAGGAACCACAACCCTACCGTGCTTAGTCTGATCTTAGCACAGTTACAGCCTTGGTACCTAGTGTATTCCGAATATATGCCATTAACTCAACCCGTGATTATACTGTTACTCATTTACCAGCATCTCTCAAAACAAGTCCGTGACTCTTTTGCCTTAGTCACTCCTATCATCTATCCACTCACCCCCGGGTGAGGCTGCGCAGACTGGGTCCCTCTGTATCTCACCAATCATCGTATCGGGCATCATATCCTATATCATAGGATGCTCAGAACGTTGCCGGGTCAGAGGGAGGTGAGCGGGGGAGGCTGGTATCGCAGGGGTGACTATCCAGCTTCCTGCATAAGGGATGAATGATCTCAAATAGCAGAAGCGGAGGTGATGGGGGCAGAAGCCTGTCCAACTGACACAAGACACCATCCTCGGGGGCTCCATGCCTCGTTTGCCAAGGGCAGGCCTGTGCAGATGATACGGGGGAGCAGTGACTCATGTTCATCAAGCAGTGGGAATGGAGCTGAATCCCCTCTCTGTGACCTTAGGAAGCTTACTTCACCTTGCCAGCTCTGTTTTCCTCATCTGCATTTGGAAAGTTGATGTATCTCTAGTCAATCATGATTTCTTATGTTTGACGTGCGTGAAGGCAGCAGCATACAGGGCTGCGACCACCCCTCAGTGGTTGCCAAGTAGTCTTTTGTTGGAGCAGAATTGGGTTTTTAGATATTAAGAGCCTAAGCATGTGTAAAGTTTTGGTCCATTATTTCACTCCACTTTTAGTGCTCTTGTGAAGCATTTGCATTCAAGGGTAGTATTGGAAACTTTATATATAACAGTGACGACATAAAACTAACCTAAATCCGACCATGGATGATTACCCAAAGTACGATCCAGCCATGTGATGGGGGGTAATACAATACACTTGAACCCTTACCAAGAAAAGTTAATAATTAAAAAATGCTTACAATATAAAAACCCTATATAATTTTGTTATGTGTATAAAGTACATAAGAATATATTCATGGTGGTTAGCTCTGGATGACTGTGTTGATTATAAGTGATTTTAAAATTGTTCTCCCTACGTTCTCTATGTTTCAGTTATTATGAGTCAACAGAAAAGAAGAAAATCTTATTTAAAATAGTCTCCAAAAACTAAATTAAATTAAATATTGGAATCTGAAGGTCTGGGTTTGAGTCCTGGTTCCAATGTAGGCTGTGTGACCTTGCAAAATGGGAAAACCTGCCTCCCCTTTCTCATTGGATGTGTGAGTGGCTACAAATATATGCTGTGCAGAAATAGTCATATGGGGGGGTGCCTGGGTGGCTCAGTCGGTTAAGCATCTGACTTTGGCTCAGGTCATGATCTCAGGGATCATGGGTTTGAACCCCGCATTGGGCTCTGTGCTGACAGCTCAGAGCCTGGAACCTGCTTCGGATTCTGTGTCTCCCTCTCTCTCTGCCCTCCCTTATGCTCGTGCTCTGTGTGTGTATCTCTCTCTCTCAAAAATAAATAAACATTAAAAAAATTTTAAAAGAAATAGTCCTGTAAAAAAAATGGCAAATAGAAGGGCCATTGTTCCTGTGAATTAGACTAGGAAACAAGAAGCCATTCTTACAAGAACTGTTGGTGCTGATAAGGTTTCAAGTTGCCATTACCTCCTCTAACCCAACTGCAAAATAGGCAAAGGAAAAAGAAAGAAAGAAAGAAAGAAAGAAAGAAAGAAAGAAAGAAAGAAAGGGGAAAGAAAGAAAGAAAGAAAGAAGAAAGAAAGAAAAGGGAAAGAAAGAAAGAAGAAAGAAAGAAAAGGGAAAGAAAGAAAGAAAGCAAGAAAGAAAGAAAGAAAAAGGAAAGGAAAGGAAAGGAAAGGAAAGGAAAGGAAAGGAAAGGAAGAAGAAAGGAAGAAAAAAACTCCTGCAGGTCTTTGTTGTTGGAGACAAGTGCCTCTGGGTGTGTAAGATATACGCTATAGCTGAAAACTATGTTCTTATACTATATGATCTGAAAGAGCCCTCCTCTCACACACACACCCATTACCCCAGCCAGCCACCTGCTCTAACTGAGGGTTAGGTGGAGCCTCTGTCCACAGCCTAATGCTTCAAGATACCTGTGGCTTCAAGGTACCTGAAGTCTCAAGAGTGCATTTCCTGCCTTTGACCGAAGGACAAGGGCCATTCCCCCTCTGGGGACATCCAAGAAGACATCAATATTTATTGCAAGTAGTATGACACCAGTGCAGCCACTTTGAAAGGTGTTTGCAATGTTTATTTAACTGCAAAATGTGAATGTCTTAAGGCAGTAATTCCACTTTTCTGCAGTAACTCTAGGGATATATTTGCACATGTGCATGAGATGGCTGTCCTTTTTTTTGGTACCACATGGGATAGACTGGGCATGCTAGAATAATAGTCAAGGGGGCACCTGAGTAGCTCAGTCAGTTAAGCATCCAACTCTTGATTTCAGCTCAGGTCATGATCTCATGGCACATGAGTCCGAGCCCCATGTTGGGCTCTGTGCTGACAGCATGGAATCTGCTTGGGATTCTCTCTCTCTCCCTCTCTCTCTCTGCTCTTCCCCTGCTGGTGCTCTCTCTCTCTTTCTCAGAATAACTAAAGAAAATAAATAAAATCATAGCATTCAGACACTATTGCTCTTACAGTTCAGCATCTCAAATTGAGCTGAAATGAATGAATATATACTGACACGAAAATCTCCAAAAGTTGGGGGTTTTTGTATAGATAATCACGTTGACAATCAGAGTATAAACCATGAAACCGTCTATAGGAAAATAACTTGAAACATTGCAATTCTAATTTCTGGAGACACATAAAGCGTTCAGATGAGGTTGACAATAGTGGTTAGATCTGGGACGAGGAGGGATGTGTGGAGGGAAAAATGTACTTTACCTATATTTTTTCCAAAATAATATGTTCACATATTACATGTGCAATTAAAATTAACGTAAAAGTAAACTTTAAACAGCTGACAAAAATAATTACGGGTAGTTGTTAACTGAACAAATGAATATACTGTGGACAATTGGAACCAGGTTTGTCATTGCTGGAGAACAGAGTTACGGAATTGGAAAGGAGGGGGGAGATATACTAAGTCCTGTAGTGTTCGATTGGAACACTACATGGTTAAAAAAAGGGGGAAGAGAAGGAGGAGAAGGAGGGAGGGGGAGAAAGAAGGGGAAAGAGATATCGTATAGATACATACAGAGGGTCTAGAAGCAATGACACCCCAGTAGCGATGAGCACACCTATCACCCAGATCTTGGTTTCTATCTGCCATTTTCCACTAAAAGAAACAGGACACCTTAAAGAAATGGTTGCTTCCAGGTCTGGAACAGGGAAAATACAAGATGAGCCTTAGAACATCTTCTTGTGCCAAAAAAGTAAGGAGGTGTCCAGAGAATGATGAAGACACATCAAGAGGGCAAAGAAGCCAGGTTGAAAGGACTCCCACTGGTCACATCTGAGACCATTTTAACATCAAAATGAATAATGCCAGAGAACCATTAACACACTGGATGTAATAAAAATCCATGAGCTACATTGAAATGGATGGAAAAGTGGGAAAAGCCCTTCCTTATAGTAGAAAGACAGTTCAGGCAGAAGGATTAACAGAATCAGATAAAATACCTTTGGCCAACCTTCAGAATGGTAATAATTGAATCAACCAAGAGTCATCAGCGGATATGCTAAAACAAGTAGATGACCGATCGAGGGGTAACTGGATAGTTATTCAGTCTCAGAACATCTCCCCATAAGCGACTGACGAACTATGAAGGGAAAAGTGTAACTTAAGTATGGAGAGACCACACCATTAGAACCGAGGGATCTAGGTCAGGATGGCCGACCCAGGACAAACCCACATCCTGCGCCTCCTGATAGGACCCGCTGAGAAGAACAAAGCACCTGCAGTGGTATTTCTGCCAGTCATGCATTACCCGAATCGAATCCGAACAAAACATCAGACAAACCCACACTGAGGACACGCTGCAAAGTAACCAGCCTGTGGTCCTCAAATAGGTCAGTGTCATGGACACAAAGGAAGCCCGAGGCATGGTTGTCCTGTTAAAGGAGGCTGGACACACGTGAGAACGAAGGACAATGCGTGCTCTGGAGTTTTCTATTGCTCTGAAGGACATTATTCAGATGGTTGGCCAAATGGGAATAAAACCTGTGGATTAGATAACAGCACTGTATGGATATCAATTTCCTGATTGTTGCCTATTTGCTGATTCCCGTGCTTAGGCAAGTGAATGTCCTTGTGTCTAGAATATACGGGCTGAAGCACTTAGGGGAAAAAGAGCATCATGTCTGCAATTCTTTCTAAAATGGTTTGGAGAAGGTAAAATGCATGTGGATACACATAATTATAGTATGTGTATGAGAGAGAGAGACAGGAGAGGAAGAGAGAGCGAAAAAGAAAGAAAAGGATAAAAGCTGGGAAATATGAACAATCGAGGATTCTGATAAAGGGAATATGGGAATTCTTGCAGCTTTCCTGTAAGCCTGGAATAACCAACTTAGAGGAAATTGAAAACAGGGAAAAGGAGGTAGACAAAACAACTTGCAGCAGACGACCAAGGTCTCCGACGCAGAGTCAGGGTCAAAAGTGCCCTGGGCAAATCCAGCAGGGAGGCTGAGTAAACAGAATGCCTAAGAATCTGGGTCCGAATCTGGCCAAAGAAGAGGCGATAGAAAGTAAGACCTCTCAAAGCTTCAGGTTCAAAACTAGGCCTATTAATCCTGAATCGTGGGGGCGTGGGGGCAGATACAGCAACACGGTGCACGGAGAGTAGGTAGCACCCAGACAGGTCCCCAGAACATGCTCCGTGAACGTGAGCCATGCCTGGTCCCTGCTCTCAGTGCCCGCTCCATCACTGGAATATGATGGAGGTCATGTCCCCGATTGCCTAGGAAACAAAGAAGCAGCACAGTGGCGGTCACTAGCTTCTCCCCAAGAAGGCCGGTCAGTGTGCCATGTGACTGTAGAGAGCTTTGTCATGAACAAAGTTAAATTTTTTAAACCACTCCACTGCTTCCTTTGTCTGAAAAATGCTTTGCCCCCACCGGGGGAGGCGGGGAAAGCGGGATGTCACCTTATTTAAGGAACGGGCTTTCTCAGTCAAAGTCTGAACTTCACTGGCCTCTGTGGGGCCTTTGCATAGAACTCAGGAAACGGGGAAGTGAAATCCAGGCAAGTCTAGGCTGCGGCGGCCATTGGCACTAGGGGGCAGGCCAGAGGGTTCGCTCACCTGCAGCCGCCAGCTGGGTGGGGACCCGGGCACAGTCAGCAGGACCGCACACTTCACACACACCTACACACACTCCACGTATACATACATGCATACGCACCGTGACGGGTTGTGTATGAATTCGTGCACGTGCGCCTGGGTGTGTACAGGAGAACTTGATCCATAGTAATAGATCGGATACATAAAATCAAAGTAGATTCAAATGCTCAGGCAGCTTAACTCTTTCCTTCCATGGCAGGAAAATGTTCAGTGTTTGCAGAACCCCTAAAATGCCTCCACAGAGCCCCATTGTCCTCTGCACAGAGTCTGAACACCCACAGGTCAGGAGAGAGGGAGGACCCAGTGACGGGGTCAGACAGCCTGCCGCCCCTCGCTCCAGCCTTGTGACTCGGGCCAGGTTCCTAAACCCCTGAGCCTCAGCATCCTCCCCACCCACGCCATCACGGAGATCACAGGTCATGCGCGGTATCCCAGAAGACCGTCCGTGCTCACTCGTAGCAGTGACTGGGATTATCATTCCCATCTGCTTCCAAAACAAGAGCACCCAGGAGACAGCCTCCCCTAGAGCCTACGTCCCTTGGTCTCAGAGAGGAGATGGGAGCTGCTCGGAGCTGAGCCTTCACCGACGCACCAGGAGGCACGCACCAGGCACACTGCACCTGCTCGCCAGGCGATGCACGAGCACACCCAATTTCTTTTGTGAAACCTTCAAGGCACTGGAGGAATTTCTTCTAAGTTTCCTTAAAAATAGTTTCTCCAACACATCGACGAGTGTGAATTCCCTCCCATACCTGCAGCAGACACTGTTATTACCCTGGAGCCTAAATCATCTTTTCCGTTTGCCCGGCGAAAATCTTCCCTGACAGCCAACAGAACATATTCCTCTTCTAATTGTTGATTTACCTTTCACGAACGCCGGTGGATCTCCCCATCTCTAATCCTCAACTGCTCATTCATTAGCTATCAAGTGTGGCTTTTTGGAACAATTATATTCTGCCCCACTGTCAGCTCTCTCTGCGCAGGTAGAGGATCCATCCTGACTCCTTACATAGGATGTAAATTATTGCTGGCATACCAGTACCTGAAGAATGATTACACCCAGTGCACAGTTAAATAATGGATGCTTAGCACGGTGCATTGTAATAAGCAAAAGATATGAAATATCTACTATTCTAAGTGGAATATGCAAAGTATTTTTTTTAATAATAAAACCGTTTTGGGGAAGACAGGCTATTGAATCATGGTCTCCAGAAGAGACACCCCACGCGTCAGCTCTTGGGCAAAATCTGGCGAGCGCTGTCCCTCCATCTGTGAAATGGGAACAGGAAGACCTTGAACCCGGGCGCATAGTAGGTGCTCGCGGTAGGCAGCACATAGTAGGTGCTCGGAGCAGGGCACATAGTAGGCAGCAGATGCTGTCGTCCGAGGAGCTGGCTGGCCTGTGAGAGGAACAGCCGGAACACCTGTTACCTGGGCTGCCTCGGGTTCAGGGTCTGACCACAGGGAAAGGCCGACACTGGCCCTCCCCCTAGGCAGTTGTAGGCAGGACCTGCTTTGCCACCAGATATAGTGGAAGGTTCTGGAGGGTTCGGATGGTACTTGAAGACCTCTCTCTCCCTCCAAAGCACAGAAGAAATGGAGCTTCTGGCACAGGACAGTGCTCAGAGCTGGGCAGCTAAGGCCCCTTCCCTGGGCCCCACGCTTCAGAGGGCCCTTCTCTGATACTCCTCATGTGGCTGCCTAGAGCCTGCATCGTCCATCTTAGAGCATGCTTCTGGAACGGGCACCCTAGCTTCCTTGCCCCTGAGGCATCAACCTCTCTTCCAGGGTCCCCAGGGTCCTAACCCCTGGGACCATGCCCCTGAGCATCAAACACGTCACTGGTGTGCACTGAGCCCCAGGGAGGTTGCCTAAGTGCGAGGGGTAGATGCCACCGGCACAGGTTAACTGGGACGGTCACATGCGCGCACACACACGGGGCAGGCGACGCGGAGGCCCCACCACAGCTCCGTGAAGACCTCACTGAGCTGAGGGCAAGGCACACATCCAGGAGGTGACCGACGCAGAGGGCCTCGGGGTCCGCAGTGGTGTTCCGGGCCAAACTATGCACCGGGTGGTTTGGACATGTCTCCTCACTCGTTGCCCTCCTAGGATCTTGGAATGAGGTCAAGAGCACGGTTTAAATCCTGCTCGGCCTTTTCCCTAGCTCTTGACCTTGCGGGTGAACGTCTCTGTATCACAGCCTCTCTGTCTATAAAACAGGAAGAAGCCAGTTAACTAGTTCATGATGGAGCTGCCGGGGATGAAGGAGAGAAGGATCAGCAGCCGGCTTAGCTACAGCGACGTTCCAACATGTTTTGGCCCCCTTATCATTCAGCTCATTTCACAGAAAATCAAGCTGAGACCCAGGGATTGAATGACTCTCTGGGAAGCCACAGAAGTGGTCCTTCTACCTCCCCCCACCCCCCCGACCCTTGGAACACGAGTGCGAGCCCTTTGCCCCTCTCTGGGGCCCACCTCTCTGGCCCTCTAGACCAGCTCATGTGGTGTTCCCCAGCCAGGGCCACCGGGTGTCGGGTGTCGTCGCCTGTGCCGAGGGAGAGAAAGCCCTTCCTCCTCTCCCTCCTGCTGGACCGGTGAGGAGGGGCTTGCACAGAGGCAGGGCTGAGCACAGCCGGCTTCCCAGGCTCTAGAACCCTCTGGACCCATCCCGCCACCCCACCATCCCACCCCACTGCCGTGCTGACACTGCAGAGTGACGTCTCTGTTCATGAGGCTTGTCACCAGCACCCCGCTCAGAGCGTGCCCTGGACAAAGTCCACCACGGTCCTCAGGAGGCACTGCGGGTTTCTCCGGGGCTAGAGGCTTACGACTCTCCTTCTGCCTCCCCGAACCCCGCCCCCCCCCAGGGCCCTGGGCACTCGACATACTGCGGGAGCCCGCACATGCTCCCAACGCCTCCAAGCCTCAGTGTCTATGCGAGCTTCGTGAGGCTGCCGTGACAACTTGCCAGAAACTTGGTGCCTTAAAACAACTGGGATCTATTCTTCCACCATGCTGGGGCCTGGGAGTTGAAAATCAAGGTGTTGGCAGGGTCAGGCTTTCCCGGGAGGCTCTGGGGGAGGATTTGTTGCTTGCACCTTCTAGCTTCCAGTGGCCGCTGGCCGCTGGCATTCCTGGGCGTGCAGCCACCCCTCTCCAAGCTCCGCCTCCGTCTTCGCATGGCCGTCTCCTCTCTGTGCCCTTTCCACGCTGTGCCTCTTACAAGGACGCTCGTCACTGGAGTTAGGGCCCGTCGAATAATCCAGGACCATCTTCTTAGCTCAAG
The DNA here is from genome assembly GCF_028018385.1 of Neofelis nebulosa. Taxonomy (NCBI): domain Eukaryota; kingdom Metazoa; phylum Chordata; class Mammalia; order Carnivora; family Felidae; genus Neofelis; species Neofelis nebulosa. The sequence goes on along the minus strand of NC_080798.1, from coordinate 21,865,093 downwards.
ACCCTCACCTTTCTCATGCGTGCAAAACGCCCGTTTTCCAAATCAAGTCCCATTTACAAGTCCCAAGGAGTGGGATGCGGGCACATCATTTTGGGTACAGCCATTTAGCACACCCTTCAGCACACTGTCGTGTCTACATCTGTAAAGCAGGAGTAATTGTTGGATCGGCCTCAAGGCGGGGTGGGGATTCAACAAGATAATGTATATGATATTATACATCGTATATATATATATATATATATGATATCCGAGTATATGTACGCAATACATATATATTTTATATGTATAAATACTGTGTTTACTGTAGTTTTCCCCACACACAACAAAACACTTAGGTGAAAATACAGCACGGGAAGCCTGGGTGGTGCCTTGGTGGCTCAGTCGGTTAAGCGTCGCACTTTTGATTTCGGCTCAGGTCACGATCTCACAGTTCGTGAGTTTGGGCCCCACGTCAGGCTCTGCGTTGACAGTGAGGAGCCTGCTTGAGAGTGTGCGGAAACTGCTTGGGATTCCCTCTCTGGTCCTCTCTCTCTCTGCCCCTCCCCTGCTCTCGTTCTGTCTCTCTCTCACTCAAAATAAAGTTAAAAAAAAAAAACAACAACATAGTATATGGATCTTTATAGAATTCTAGCGTACTTTAAGTGTTCACTTATTTACTTTAACAGAAAAATATCCTTAAGTGTTACTTGCGAGCTCAGGGTAAGGACACGCATTACAGGTGCACAGGGCGTCCCCAGGGGCAGGGACGGTCACGGTCACCAGGGAGCCTTTGCTATCACTTGCGGGGTGCCTCCGTCATACTGGCAACCGAAGCGGATGCGATATAACAGCCGAGGTTTACAAAACACACATGCACTTTCGGAGGACAACGTGGCATTAAGACTTCCAATGCGTGTCCCTTTGTTCCAGCTCGGCCTCTGTTAGGGAACCGTCCTGAAGAAAGAAGCGGAGTGGGCAGGTGCAGAGATACTCGTCCAGCTGTTCGGGATTGGGGGGTGGGGGGATGGGAAGAGAGGGACAGTGAGAGAGCAGGCAGGGAGGAAGGGGGGCGGGGGAGAGGAGGGATAAGAGGAAGAAAAACTGCAGGAATGACCTCAGTGGAGAAACGGCCGAATGCCCCCCAAACGCCCCAAACTCTTGCAAGGGCCGGGGTGAGGCCCTGAGAAAGCAGATCAGCCACGGCCTGGGTGAGGCGATCACACTCTTGTACAAAACCAGCGTTCAGGCAGGTGTGCTTGTGCACGCGCCGCAGAGGGTGATGACGCTCGTCCACAGCCGCGACTGTGTGCAAGGGCCTGGCCGCAGCCCAGCCCACCTGTCGGCCTGCAGGGGGTGAGGAAGGGGTTCTCACTTTCTGTCCCCGCGAGACGTGGACGTTTCCCCGCGAGGATGGCAAGGCGGCTTGCCAGCGTGATCGCAAACTTAAGCAAAATTCCTTACCCAGACACGCAGGCAATTCGTCTGCTGAGCGGCAGGACCTGGAGGTTCAGGGGACAACCGGAGGTGACTGAAGCAGAAAGAGCCCCTGCCCTTCTCTGAACACCACTCCTGGAGCCCGATCTACAGAATGGGGCGGGGGGTGGGGGGGTGGACTCACTAGATGCCTCCCTTGCTAATTCTGCTCTAAGGCTTTGGGGACTTTGACAGGCAGGTGCCGGGCAGCCGGTCGATCTGGATGGGGTGAGTGGGTCACCCGTTGACCGGCGGGCTCCTGAGACCCGCCAGCAAAACCCACTTGGCCTCAGCGTCACCAGGACCACTTGCAAGAGAGGTTACACAGGGGGCTTTGAGGCCACGCGCGCTTGGGGGGGTGCTCGGCGACAGGGCCCTGTGCTCGAGGGTGCGCTCGCCTTTGGGCTAGGACGCAGCAAGGCCTGAGAAGGAGGCGGGAGTGAATCACCACAAAGCTATGCCAACAGGTGCAGTGAAACCGTGATACGCTGGGAACCGAGCCGGCCAGGCCGCTCCGCGCGGATCCCCAGGGAGGCCCGCTCCCTCCAGGAGTGGCCGAGGGCTGGCTTTCGAATTTCCTATTTCTGAGGCTTTGTTTCTCCACAATGGAAGCGTTTCTGAGCTCCCGCCTTTGTAAACACATACTGCTCAGCAAGGCTGGTGATGCTTAAGCTGTGGCAGCTCTCTGCTTTCTCACGTTTGGGAGGGATAGCTTGCGAGTTCTCGTTCTCGCCCTGTGCTTCTGTGGGACGCACGGGGACCGAGTCACCTGGCTGGCTCTGACCCGTTCTGTGCAACCTTGCTCAAAAGGCTTGGTCTGCTGCGGGCCAGAGTTCTCCAAAAGTCACCCCTGAATCTTCTCGCTCCCGCCCCTGCCCCAGGGCCTGGCCGGGGCTGCAGGCTGGCCCTCCCACCTGCACGGGAGCCAGCGGGAGACCCTCGAGGCAGGAGAGCAGCTGAAATTCAAGTCTGCCCGCCAGGACCAGGGAAGCTAAAAGTCAGCAGTCGTGGCGGGCCACACTGGATCAGGAGGGGCCCAGGGCAGGTGGCTCAGCAGGAGGAGCTGAGGTCACTTTTGATGGGAGAAGATCGTGTGGGCCCGACTGCCTTGTAACCAGGGAGAGTCTGGGTTTCCTCGCCTACAGCAGGGTCTGGGGCTTTCTGGGGGGGAAAAAAGATACAGAAGGTCGGCTCTGTGGTGCCATGTTTCCATGGCACCCTGGGGACTGGCAAAGGGGAAACAGAGGAAATAAAATGCCAGCCGTCCACAAGCAGTGGGGACCTCCGACCGCATGGCCCAGGCCTTTCTGAGGTCCCCTCCACTGTCAGCAGGGACAGGGGTTAATTCAAACAGCACACATCTAGGGTGAGGCCTGGCTCCAAAAAAGCCCTGTCCCCAGAGCTGGGAGGGGGTCGAACGCCCGGCTGTGTGTGCCGGGCAGGCCCGGCGTCCCCTCTGCCCCCTCTGCGGGACACGTGGGAAGCCACTCTGAAACCCCAGCTGCCATGGAGAGCCGAGGAGCCTGGATCCCCCAGCCCTCCAGGCTCCGCTATCACTCACCAAGGTGGCCTCTCCAGGACCTCGCTGATGGGCCGGGGCACTGGCGTCTCCTTCAAGATCCCGCCTGGGCCTATTTTCAAGTCCCCGTCCCCACCCCTGAGGTCTGTGCCCTTTCTCAGAGGTGTGGCAGGGCCACCGGGCCGCCGTGTCCGCACTTTGCACTGGAATCTCACACCGCAGCACCTGTCACCACCGCTGCTCCCTCGTGGCCCCGCGTGGCTTGGGCTGGTGCCACAGTCACCCACGAGCTCCCGGGGACCGAGGGTGTCAGCGCACCGTTGGGCACGGTGACGGCAGAGGGGTGCGCGGGTAAATTCTGTGTCCTTCCTGCAGTGGCCCGGGAGTTCCTTCTCCTTAGGAATCCTGGGGCGAATCGCCACGTCTGAGGGTAATGCCCAGGCCCGGCCTCAACACCCAAGCGAAGCAGGTACCCGCGGTCCACAGAGCGCTGACGCGGCATCAGGCAGTGTCAGGGGCTGGCGTTGAGAGATGCGTCAGGGGGTCCCTCCTCTGTTCACGGCCTTAGGAAGGAGCCTCACCTTGGACCCCAAGTCACAGGGGGTGAGATCGCCCAGGGCAGGAAGCGACAGCCCATCAGAATACGGTAGGGGTGAGGGTGGGGTACAGGGGGCTGGGGGAGGAGAGCCGAGTGACAACTTCAGAGTTAGGGGCAGCCAGGTCTGGGTGTGCAGCCATTCTCGACCACCACCGGCATGTGGTCTTACCCTGCCGTTCAGCCTCCTGGAGTCTCAGCTTCCCCCCATTTCTGTGAAATAAAGTGGCTCCCACCTCATAGGCTTGCTGAGGGATGGCAAGGGTAGCAGGTGTCCGGGGAGCCGCCCCGGGGGCTGGTTTCTACAAATCCCCGCCCGGCGGCCTTGCTTTCAGGTCCTCCCTGCGTGGTGAAGAATCCCTGTACAGCGGAGAACAATTTGCACACGTGTCTTCCGCACACAGGCTTCGCCACCTCGGCCAGGTGTCAGAGAAAGACTCGGCCCCCAGGTGCTCCCGGGCTAGAGTAGACACTTACCTGTAAGCAGATTGCAGCACAAAGTAGCGACAGATGTTTGCCCAGGGGGCCTCAGGAGTGAGTGATTATGCCTGGGGGTACCTCAGGGGCATCGAGACGGAGGCACGCCGACGCTGTAACAGACACAGCAAACAGGTACCAGGCGTGTTCCTTTTTTTTATCATACATTCCTTCATTTCCCATTCATCTATCATTTCTTGATTATCTCCTATGTGCCAGGCACAGCGAAGGTCCCCGGCATAGAGACGGCCCTCCATTCAGAGGAAGTAACCTTACCTAAGGGACAGAGGCGTCCCTGCCACCCGGTTGCCCCCTGCCATCGGCCTTCCCAGCACCAGGACAGCCCTGGGGTGCTGGGTTAGCCAGAGGTAGCCTCCCATTGGACTCTGGCCCTGCTCCCGCCACCCGCCCCGCCCGTGGCACCTGGCACAGTGCAGGACACAGGGCAGGGGGTTTACGGAAACACGTGTTGACAGCTGTCTGAGCTGAGCCTGGTGGCGGTGAGGGCGCCGTGGCTTTTGAGATGGGGGTACTCCAGGGTACGGGGCGTGCTCCAGGGAGGGGGGGTCAGCGGCTTCAGGGAGCATGATCTAGGAGAGCCGGAGGTGGCTACGCAGACCTCGACATGCAGATGTGACTACAGACAGACCTGCCCTTGGGGAGGAAGGACACTGGGAGTGGAGGAGGTGCCATGAGCCAAGGCACAGGAGCATCCAAGCGCACGGCCTATTCGGGGAGGCTGGGAAGAAATAAAAGGTACCAGAGGGGGCTGCGTGCTGTGAAGCCAAGCCCAGACCCAGGACAGCTGGCTTGGCAAACCCACCAGGAACACAGGGAGCAGTCCTCACTCCCTTTGGTGCCTTAGCCAGGGTCTCTGTGAGGGCAGAGCTGAGACCCTGCTGTGTATGTGAGTAGTTTATGTGGAAACATCACCCTGGGAACAGAGGTGAGGGAGGGGGGGGAGAAGAAGCAGAGGAAATTCAAGGGGGCGTAGTCAAGGGGGCGACCCATACCATGGGCCGGTCGTAGGACCCCGAGTCTCAGAAGCATCCACCCCTGGGGAAGGAAGGCTCCTCCCACGTCGGTCAAAGTGGCCTCACGCGCAGCTCACTTGCAGGGGTGCAAGATTGTCAGCAAGTTCCGTGCGGTCACAAGCAGCAGCACCAGGGACATCTAGGGCTGGACGCGAGGGGCCCCAGGGAAGTCCTGGTTAGGCTGCTCCTGGCAGACCGGGTCAGTGCCTGTGCAGAGAGGTCCTGCGGGAGCCTCTCGAAGGTGTCCTGAGGCAGCGAGTTCTAGGCGGCACCCACAAGGTGATACTATCGGGGATTCAGAGAAAAGCAAAAGCCGTCAGTCTCAGCTGCCTGACCCGGGTCTCTGTCTTGGACCAGATTTCCCAGACTCTGGGCCAAGGATTTAGGGCACGTAACTGACCTGGGAAGGTGCAGGGGAGACAGGTCAGGGCGGAGGGAGGGGATGCAGGTCGTCCAGGGCGCATTAAGGAGCAACCAGCAGAGTGGGCACCGGGAGCTGAATCCCACAGGAAGACTCGGGAAGACACAGCTCAGATTTGTCCCTCCAAAGGGTGAAGAGTAGGGACGTTGCCACACCAGTTCCCGCCAGTCCATGGCTGGCGGCTGCTTTCAGGCATGTTAATTCCCCGGCACTCGGGCCAGAGATCAGGAAAGAGCAGCTTTCTGAGGTTTTGGACAAAGCTCTCAGGCGCAGAAATGCAGATTCCCACCGTTCTGCCCAATAATGCGCCTGACCCAGGCCTGACCCCCAGGGCACCCGAAACAGAGGACACAGGCCCTTGTGATGGCCGGGACAGGCCACCTTGCAACTGCCTGCCCAGAGGCCTGAGCCAGAAGAAGATCTCTTCAGTTCAACAAACACTGTATGTCTGCCTCTGCTCCACTTGGGTTTTCTCTGCAGCGGGCGTCACCCTCCCAGGCATGAGATTCGATACGTATTGGAGTCTGGTCTGTCTCCCCCCGTGACAGGTGAAGCCGCCCAAGGACAGGGACTTGGTCTAACTCAGGTGTCGTCTCACAGGCCTGGAACGGTGCCCGGTACGTGGAAGGAAGGTGCTCAACAATATTTGTTGAATAAAGGCAGGAAGGACCAGCGCGGGAGACTGCGCGCCTAGCCCTCGATTAATTTCTTAAGTCTCTTGGGTAGAAAAGCAGGCCCCTTGCTCCACGTTAAAGCAAGTGCCTCCCCGGGAATCCCGGGGGGCCTTGCGCTGGGCTTCCCGAGGCTGGTGCTGATGGCCGGGCCGCGGGGGGGGGGGGGGGGGGGGGGGGGGGGTTGCTCCTCTGGGCCCCAGCACGACCATTTCCGGTTGGGTGTGTGTGTGTGTGTCCTCCGCGAGCCCCCTGCCGGCCTGCGCTGTCCGCCCCGTCGCACCTCCAGCACCGACCCCGGGACCGCCGGCCTCCGGTGCACACGATCTCCGGTGTAAAGTCACGGCAGTATTCGAAAGGTTAAAGCGGAGTGAACTGTTAATTTTAATGCTTTCTCTAAGCTTCAGTTTTAATAAGCGAAAATGATGTTCTTATTTGCAGTAAAGTGGTGTTATAAAATTCTGTCTGTCAAGCTCATTTTAAAACCATGGAAATAAATGATCTGACAAAATCAGGCTATTAGACAAGTGAGGAAGAGTGATTTCCATAAAAGTAGAGGAGCTGTTCCTTAATTTCACACTTGGTAGTCTTTTGGGTCGACTAAATTTTTAAATAAGTGATAAAATTATATTAGCGCAATTGCATTTTTATAGATTTTTTTGGTCATTGTACTCTTTTTCAATCCCTTTATTTTAACTCAAACTGTTCTGCTGAAAGGTTACTCTCAACGTATGTGAGCTCGTAACAGTATGCCCACGACGCGGCCCGGGGCCCGCGAGTCCTCAGGCCGTGCTCGCCGGGTCTGGTGGCGGCCTCTACACACAGCTGGAGACGGCCGCTGCCCCCCAGATTCGTGGGGCTGCGGTCCCGGGGCCCCCAGGAAGGGTGAGGAGAAGTGGACGCCCAGGATATCCGCTGGGGTTGCCCTCGGGCCTGCCCCCGGCTTCTGAGCTCACTCTGCTTCTGCTCAAAATAAGGAAGAAAACCAGGAGACCACGTTCTCCAGAAACCCTCTTTCTTGTAACTGTCGGGCGTGGACAGGACCGGTCAGTGTTTGCACACGGAGCCGGAAACTTAGAGAGAGGGAAGGTAGCTCTTTTGGGATCATTCATGTGGCCCCCACCCAACCCCACCAGACCCCTCAAATCATCACATAGCCAGGCCTGGGCTCGCTGTTCTGTCCAGGACCTTGGGAGAACCCTAATAGGGCCAAGCCCAGAACTCAGGTCTCCCGTGTGGCTGAAATTAGCTCCAGGCGGACACATATGGGCCCAGTTGGGGGAAAAGAGGGGACGACTCTTCTGATTTGACTTTTAATAATTCGAACAGCATTGAAGGTATGAGTCTTTGGCATATCCTCTGCCCTGCCCTGTGCTGACTTCCCACTTTAAGTGCTGAGGGTGCAGACTTTTGTCCCCTACAGGCTCAGGCCCCCAGACTCTGCACCCTCTGGTGAACAGAGCTCAGGGGCTGGGGGCCCCTTCTCCTTGGCCCTGGCACTCTGCCGGATTCTGAGACCCGGCCAAGAACTCATGTGCCCCACCCACCAGCCTGGGTTCCTCTCTTGTCCTGCCCAGGCTGGGCCTCTGCCCAAGTCATGGTCACACTACCAGCCTTGCCCACACCCAGTTCAGCCCTTGTAATCTCTTGTACCTCATCTAAGTACAGACGGATGACATTAATAAAGTCTCGGCAGTTGGCTGCCCCCTCCTCCTGAGTGCACTCAGTATCTGGGGCCGCGCGGGACTCAGCCTCAGCACCCGCTGGCCTCTGGGTGTGCCCTCCCAAGGTGCCCCCCAGTGCAGTGGTTTTTAAAAACATGCGTTCATTTTCAAGTAGCCCTTCCTCCAGGAGGAAAACGAGCCTCTATCTCCTGAGACGAGAGAGAACACGTTGGCTGAGCGTCTCCCGTGGGCCAGGCTGAGGGGCTGGGTGAGAATGGGGACACCCTGTCCCTTTAGCTGTGAGGGATACGGTGCTCACCTGGGGACACCCAGCTCTTAGAACAAAGGAACATCCTGCTCCAGTGAGAGCAGGCCTTTTGTCGCTGACTCCCAGGTGTCCCGGCAAAGGGAAAGGCTGGCTGTGACAGTGGTGCCTTTTTTCATGAACACAGCAAATGTTTAGTGGGTGCTTTCTGTGTGCCAAGCCCTGGGCCAGCTCCGATAATGGAAGGCTCACTTCCCATGCAGGGAGGTGGACCGGATGCCTCGTGTTCACTCGGAGGACCTTCCAGGCTGGATGCTTGGCCGAGGGGAAAGAGAAGCAGCCTGGGAACTCAGAGCCTCTCTGTGCCTCAGCATCTCCATCTGTGCAGTGACGTTCAAAGGTGTGCAAGGACCCTCCCAGCCCTGGCACTGCACGGTGTGTGTGTGTGTGTGTGTGTATGTGTGTGTGTGTGTGTGTGTGTGGCGTGGGGGTAGGGGGCCTGAGCAGGCCGTCACCCAGTAGCCAGAAGTGCGCGCCCTCGGCCAGCCGTCGAACATCTGTCTGACGCTCAAGAGAGCATCTTCTGAGCACAGAAGTCAAGCTCGCCTTCTCCACGGCGTCTCCGAGAGTCAACGCCGGAGCGCAGGGGAATGGTAAGTAAGAAGTGTTTCCTGGAAAAGAGGAGGAAGTGCCGGGTAGGCACAGCCTGCCGGGTGGCCGTGGAGGGGCAGGGCTGTCTCTCCCTGGGAAGGAAGAAAGAAGAAGTCCAAATTAGTCATGTTGTATTACTTCTTTTTATGGCAATGCTCTGAAAGTCTGCAAATGTCAGCATGTTAATTTACTGTCACTCAGTGATATTATTTCATCCTTTCAAAAATGTGTTTCTTGCATTTTCAGTAGCATACTCCAAGTGTTCTCCATCTCAAAGTTTCTATAGATAGTGCGACTACTTTCACTCTGACCGGTGCCAAAATGTAGAAATTCATCGCTGGCTGTAGTCACATATATGTTACGAGTGGAGTCGGGGACTCGGGTTTCCTGCTTGCAGAGCCCGGGGTGGGGGGGGAGAGGTCTGATTTTTCTCTCGGTTCTCCTCCTACCACCCCTCGTCCTCCTGAAATGCTCTGGGGTTTCTCTCTCAAGGAACGCGCCGAGATAAATTTAATAGAGAGAAATGTTAAGGAATCAGTCATGGCTGGGTTTGTATATGAAGCCTGAGCCCTCCCCGTCTCCAGACGCAGCCCCCCCCCCCCACCCTGCTGCTTCTCCTATGGTGGCAAACTTATTTCAAAAATTCTGATGAAACACTCGGTAAATTTTGTTATTCTGTGATGATAATAAATCATTATAGCCTTAAACACTTCTCTAGCTTGGAGCCTCAGCCACAAATTATCTTGTCATTCTGACCAAAACATTCTCCAAAAAAGCTTGACAAGTGCTAAAACCCAGAACATGAAACCATGTGTTGTTGTGAAAGCAAGATTCAGAAATGTCAATTAATTAGATTAAGAGGCTACTTTTAGCTTTCCTCGTGTTGCCAAATAACCCTTAAAATACGCATAGCAGTGGAAATCTACCTCCGCGGTACAGGACTTCTGTGCCGAAGGAAGACAATGGATCGGACTAATGGACGAAATTATTGTATCTGTCAGCCGGCTCGAGAGAATGATCTAGAAGCAAATGTCTCGCTTCTTTTTCCACAATGTGGCTTCCCAAGCTGGGTAAATCCTGCCATTTATGAATTCAAGTAGTTCCCTGCACCCCGCCCCTCAGAAATCATCTACAGATCTAGAAGGAAAAGTCAAGCCTTTTTTGTATGCCTTCACTAAGAAGATGGATTTTTAATGTCTTTCTGTGCTTTTCTTTTTAATTTGCATTTGCATTTTGAAGTTCACTTTGTAAAAAAAAAAAAAATATATCGTGGAGAAATTATTTAAATGTTTTTTTATCCCTGTTTCTTGAAAATCTTATCTTTAAATAATCTATATCCTCCATTTTATTTATGCCATAAACTGTTCCTATATTTTAATGGTCTGTTTGCTTTAAAAGGGGTTGTTGGTTTTAATAGCTCAGTTACTATCTTTGTAAACTAAACTCCTGACGAAATTCGAGCAGAGCATCTCTGCCTGTGTGTGGAAGGCACATTCCAACCCCTGAAAAGGAGATTTAAGCCAAATAAATGTTCTGCCCAAATTAAAATACATAAAATGAATAGTTAAGTTGGACAAGAGCTGATGGACGGAGCAGTTGGGACATGTGGGTGTTGGGAGAGCTGGCTGCCAGGCAGGGCCTCGGAAGAGAAAACCCAAATGAAATTAATTTCCCGACCCCCTTTGTCCGTTCCTCGGGGCTAATTGATTACAGTGTTGGCATGAGGTCTTTCTTGGGTGAGCAGAATGGGGCAGCGCGGGTGGCATGGGGAAGGGTGACGCGAGGTCACTCCCCACGAGGACTTTGAGACTCGTAGCCTCTGCGCCCGGCCGTGGCTTGGGGTCCCTTCAGCTCCCCGGGGCCGGGGGGGGGGGGGGGGGCAGGGACTGAAAATTCCCCTCCACGTTCTCATGGCTGCGGTGCCCACCTTGATTCTATTATCACCCATGTGGATCCTGACACTAACTTTCTGCCAGGGCATTTTTGTGGAGGAAGGACACATCTGCTCGCACAGAGAAATGGCGGGGGTGGGTGGGTGGGGGCGACAGGATGGAAGATGTCTGAAGCTCCGAGAGGAGTGCCTTCCCTCTTGGCATTCACGACCCCGCCGCCCACTGCCCACCGCTACCCCCAGCAGCAAGTGCGAGGAGCCAGAAAGGTGGAAAGGCCAGCTGCTCTCTGAGCAGCTCTGTCCCGGGGGCCGGGGTGGCCAGTCCTGCCGGGTATGCCCCTGGGCGGAGGGTGGGACTTCCTGTGGGAGGGACTTCCTGTGTGGAGCCATTTCCTGCAAGATGTCATCCTGTGCGGGGGCGGGGGACCAGGAGCTGGTGGGGCCCTGCAGCCACTCACCGGGTCCCGTGTCTCCTGGTTCCTGCGGGTCGCCCCCCACCCCTGCGCATTGTACTTCCCTCCCCTCGCAGCCAATCGCGCCGTTTCTAGCCAGCAATGAGGCAATTAATGAGCTGTACAGAAGCCCTAAGTTATCTCTGCAACTAGATGGGTAATAAACACATAAATAAGTAAATAATTAAATAACTAAATAAAATAAAACGGATGAGTGAGGCATCCAGGGCTCCGGTCTCCCCGGGATCCGTAGCACAGGGCAGTGGGAACAGCAGAGGGGGAGAGGGAGGCCTGGGCTCTGGAGGCAGCTCGGTGGCTGGCCTGGAGTGTTATCTTGGCCCAGTCACTCCCCGTCACGGGGGAGCCCTCCCCCTGGGCCCGACAGCCCCCTGGTTAATGCCTGCGGGAGTGCGGGGGCCCAACGCGAACGCGGGTGGCTGGACGCAGCCGCAGCCACACCTCGGGTGCTGTCCACCCCCCCCCCCCCATCCCGTCCCTTTGTGTCTACCTGCCAAAGGCTTCCCACTGCAAGGCCCTGGGTCTCTAAGCTCGTGGGCAGGGGGCAGCGCTCGGCCAGGGACAGAGGGGAGCTGAGGACCCCCATCGGCCTGACCCCCAGAGGGGACCACCCACAGACTGCCCAGCACAGTCCCACAGAGGTTTCCAGCGGACTCCAGTCTGGTTCATAGGCAGCCTGCTCCTTAATCCAGCTGGAACTGGCTTCCTCGCCTTTCCCGCCTCACTGCTCCCTGTCCTCGAGTCTGTCTGCCTGTGCTTCCTGGGATCACCTGTCAAAGCGATGGCCGGCCCTCAGCTCCTCATCCAGCCAGCCAGACAGAGAGGTGGGGGAGCCGATGCCCCACCTGAGCCGGGCAGCCACCTGTTGTCAGGTGGGGGTGCGGCATTGGGGGATCCGTTTGAAATCTCCCAGTTTTCAGAACCTGGCAATGCATTAAAGGTTGCGGGGTTGGGGTTGAAAGTGTGGCCCGCCCACACCAAACAACACCCACCGGCCATACTCCCTCCGCGGGCTACATTTTACAACCTGTGCCGGGTAAACACTCAGCGTTCGGTTCAGGTGCCAGAGATTCCGGCTTTCTAGAATTTCCTTTCCAGTCGGTTCTGGTCCACAGCCACATCAGGGTCTAGGAAGTGCAACGAAAAGGGCCAATAGCCTTTGGGCAGAGGAGTCCACTGTCTCCTTAGGGTGCTGGGCCTCCAGCCGTACCTTAGGAAGAGAGTGGCCAGGAGGCCCCCAAGGTTGGGGGTGTCCGGGCGCACTTCTGGCCCAGGGAAGAGGAGACACCATCACCTGTCCCTGCCATCAGGAGGACCTGCCCTTGGGGGCCAGTGGAAGTCCCACAGCCTGGTTTCTTACCAGGCTTATCCCTACTGCCTCCTAGAAAACTGAGAGCCTTTCTTCGGGAGAGGCACCTCCTGAGGAGTCTGGGAAGCCCACTGGGGTTCGTCCCCCCATTGGCAAAGTGGAGGCTACAGGTGACTCAAGATGCAAAGACGAACATCTGCCAACCTATAGACGGAGCCATCTGTATCATTAACCTGAACCCGAAGTATCCAGGGGGGGCTTGGGACAGAGAATGTCTGCCGCCTCAGACCCAGAAGCAAGTTGAGGTGCATCTGTGACCCCCCGCAGATCAGAATCACAGCTCTTGTCCGGGAATGACCCGACCCTGGCCGCCCAGGGTGCTGGCTCTCTCACCACTGTGACAGAAAGCTCCTTCCCCTCAAAGTCGCTGAGCAGGACCTATGAGCAGCTCACACCTTGAGGGGAAAACTGCCCAAGCGTGAAGCTGAGACAGAGAGACAGAGATACAAAGAGACAGAGAGGAGGAGAAAGAGACAGAGAGGCAGAGAGAGAGAGCGAGAAACAGATATAGAGACAGAGACAGAGAGGGAGAGGAAAAGCACATAGGGAGAGAGGCAGAGAGAGAGAGAGAGAGAGAGAGAGAGAGAGAGAAACAGAGAGAGTGAAAGAGAGAGAGACAGGGAGAGACAGTAAGAGACATAGAGAGAAAAAGAAAGAGAGGGAGGAGAGAGAGGGAGGGACAGACTCTTGGGACATCACGTAAGCACCTACGTCCAGCAGTCACTGAACCCACTATGCCCAGACTTCACGTATGTGTGCCAAACTTCCATTCCTTGCTTGAAATCCTGAGCGACTTCTTGTTGACAGCATCGTGACGAGCGCTCTTGACCCCCAAACCTGGAAGGGAACGGGTGCCCTGGGAGCTACAAGTTCAGGGAGGAATCAGGAGGGAGCCTCGTGTGCTAACAGGGACCCACACCCAGGCCTGTGTGTGGACTTCAGGGAGCCAATGAATGCATGTGCCCACAAGCACCTCACAACCCCTGAGTGGTCAAAAACCGTGGAAGAAATCCTAGAAAGACCCCCAGGTGAGAAACACCGGAATTGTTTAAACATCATCTTTGGCCCCAGCAACATTTCATTGCAGATGATCCGGATGGCGCTTCTCAGCATGTGACAGGCCAGTGCCATTGGTCTTGCCATCTCAAGGCGCAGCCAGAAGGCAGCGGGGCGACCGTCCTCCTGGTGGTTTCTCGCAAAGAGGGGCCGTGGCCTCCCATGCCCTCCTCTACGTGCAATCTCGTCTTATCTGACCCTCAAGGTCCAGCCCAGGCCTGCCTCACCAAAGATAGGCTCCTGGCCAGGGCCCCTCAAGCTTCAGGGACTGAGCCTTGTGGTTCCACTTTGTTTGTTGCCCATTTTCTTTCTTACCCAGACGTTTGACATTGATTTGTCACTATTGTTTTGTCTCCTTTCTCCAGCATGGCTCCAAACTCATTCAAGTCCGGCACGGGTCTTGGGCGTGCACAGATCTTATTCCTGGTACTGGGCCAGGGTGGAAGGGCTGCCGTCTGGTCTGATGGTCCAGCCCCTCATGACATGAAGCCTCGGCCCCACTGGGAACTGTGCAGGGTCGGAGGAGACCTTACTGGTGCCTCCACCTCACGTCTCAGGCACGCAGAAGCTTCTCGGGCCTCTCAAGACAAAACCGTGGGTCCCCATGTTCAGAGAAGCCAACCCCTACTACCAAATGGCCCGTGGGGTCAAAGTCCCCTATAGACTAGGTAGTTAGGACTCTCTGGAGGTCTGGACACCCTCCCCCTTCTGGGACTGAGTGGGGAATAAGCAGGCGACCGGGTTTATGCTCAGCCTGTCGCCCTAATGTTTCTGCAAACAGAAGCCTGGCTGACCTTCCTGACAGGAACAGGGGGCCCTGGCAGGCCGCAGCTCCTCCCTGGGCCCCATCTACACAGAAGCCCCGCAGGATTCCCGGCCTGCTCCCCTCCCCGGATGGCTGGGGTGACAACAATGTGGGAGAAGGCCTTGGCTTTTTTTGGGCGTCCAAACATGGAGATGCCGTGTTCTCTCAGCTGGGGGCCCTGAGTCACATCTGTCACTCAAGAGGTCGCACGATCCCCCGTGTGCCGCTCACCCACAGGGAAGGGGGTGTTCCTGGGACCTCGGCTCGACAGGCGCGGTGCCCCGGGCCCGGACCGCGGTTTGCACCGGGCCAAGAGCGAGGACCGCGCCTGCGGTCCACAGCACGGCCACGCCGAGCGGGCCACACCGCCCGGCAGGTCCGCACGCTGTGGGAAAGCCTCCCCTCGCTCTCCCTGGCCAGATCGACTTCTTTTCTGAGAGCTGTCGCTGCAACCCTTCAAACCCATTTGACTGGGTTGGAGCACATCACACTGTCACCAACTCAGTTTTCATTAGGCGGCTGCTTCTCTGTTAGCCTAGCCAAGCAGAAGAACTCAAACACATGCACAAATTAAATCGACATCCAAACTCCACCAATATACAAAGCAATTTAAATGATATTCATTAGAGCGATGACAAGGCCTGATGAGGCTTTCAGGAGCCGGGTCCTTCAGCTTTTGCCGACTGGGTTTCATGGTCACTGAGGCGGAACTGCGGCGACTGTACCTCCATTTTTTTTTTTTTTTTAAGCTAAGAAAATGACTCCTTCCTGACACACCTACCTCATTCTCCACTCTCTCCTTTCCTCCCTGCTCTGTCACGGCCCAAGTTTCGCCAGCCCTGGTTTCCGGACGCAGGTAGAGCCATGAACCGAAGAGTCACATAAAGGAAAAAGCAGCCAGTCTGACTTCTTTTTTCCATAAATGCTCCAATTAAAACAGATTTCAGTTTCTCGTAATTTCATTTCACTTGGCCTGGGAGATCTCTAACTCACAATTATGACGGTCGTAAATGTGTCCCTGGAATCCTGCTGTGGGAAAAAAAAAAATAATAATAATGGAAGTGAGACGTTGAAACGCAATAATTTTTCAAATGTACCCCCCCAAATTTAAAAGTCGTTTCCAAAGTCCTATTTATATATTTAAATTTTTAAAGACAGAAAGGGATGGACCCCCTCCTGCTGCCGCCTAGGGCTGCACAGAGAAGTTGGAAGCCTTGGGAGGTGGGGGCTCTGAGGGCCTGTGTGGGGTCACGAGACTCCCGATCTTCACGTGTGGGGGCTAAGAGCCATGACAGCCTCACAGCCACGTCCGAATCTCCAAGCGCCAGAGAAGGATCCAAGTCCACTTGGGCACAGAGACTAGCACAGGGACTGCTGGATTCTTCGCCAGCTAAGGGCAAGAGCAAGGTCATGGCCGCATCCATCAGATCTCTGGGCTTTGGAGTTTGCAGCCCAGATAATATCCACAGCAGGGGGAATGATCAACAACTTCATACACTGATGCCCGCACTTCTGTTTATAATTTTATGCTCAAGGTTAATTATGTGTGTCCTTGGCTTTGATCGGATATTAGCTCGCGAGAACGTTGCCCGGGTCCATGTTGGCGAAGCAAGGATTCTTAGAAATGCCCATGGACTGGAAGCACACTTCCACGTTTAAGCCATGAGCTCTTACGGAGGAAAAACAGCACTGCCCAAACCAACTTTCTGTGATGATGAGAATGTTCCATATCTGCGCTGCCCAAAAGTGTAACCACGAAGCCTTATGTGGCTACTGAGTGCTTGAAATGTGGCCGGTATGACTGAAGAACTCAACGTTTGGTTTTATTCCATCTAAGTTTGAGTAGTCAGTCACACGTGGCTGGTGGCCACTCTATTCAACAGCACGGGTGAGACAGTAAATAACAGTGTATCCTAATTCCTGAGTAGCTAATTGTGGATGTTAATCTCTGGAAAGAGGTCACCTTGCTCATCATCATTATCATCAGGAATGATTTATTAAGAATATATTAGCACCTGACATGATACAAAGGTGGTGGAGAAGCCGTTCCTTTGATATTCTATCATTGGAGGTTAATTTGGAAAACACCGGACTCTTTGGACCAGGGGTAGGGCACGGACCCCCAAATGCTGAGCCTTCAGAAGCCACTCACTTTGCTTTAAGTCACTCCCGATGTCCAAAGCCATCGCCTGGTGAGTGAGTCACCGTCAGTTTGTCTGGGATCGTCCCGACATCATGGACTATCGGGCCACTGACCAACAATCTGCCAAATCCATTGTCTCGGCCGGGCAGGGAACGTGGTCCCAAATCAAAGGTGCTTCGGGATGTCCTTGGAACTGTCCGAGCCCACCCCTTACAGGGTTTGCTTGCCTTTTAAATCCTCCTGGGGGTGGCCTCCTGTCAAATCCTTGGGGAGAGAACAATGGTGCCTGTAAGTCCAACAGCGTCTCCCCCGGGCTTGGAGAAACCCAGCAGAGTGCGAGGAAAATCAGCACCTCCCTGGAAACAAAACCCCGTGTTTGACCGCTGCCCCGCGCTGACACTGGGAGTCCAGCCCTCGGCTGCGACAAGGCTGCCGCACCGCACAGGAAGGTGGGGTTTGTCAGAAAGGAGCTTTTCTTCCCAGAAGCTTTATGCTAAGAGACAGAGCCGAAGCCTTCCCCAAAGGAGTGAGGCTGTTTCTGAAGCTAACTATAGCCTATTTTGCAAAGGCCAGCGCACCCCAGAAATGCACGGGCACGCGAGCATGAGTACCTTTTCCAGGTCTCCCGAGGTCAGCTGCAGGCTGAAAGGCATCGACAGGCACGGGGTCCCACGGGAAATGCATTTTCAGGTTTCCTTTTGCCAAAGATTACACGTGCTTACTAATAAATCCCTAGGGAGAAAAAAGGTTAGTGTTTCTATTACCAAAAGAATAACTATCCGGCAGAGTAAAAATGGTAATTTCTCCATTAGCTAAAAGGATAATAGCTATTATTTTAAAGTTAAAGTATTTATTATTAAAGAGTGGCACCAGGTTCGCGTGTTTTCATTTTTATGATTGCTTCCTGTAATACGAAGTGTATTGTTTTTGTGCTAAATAGTCAACAGAAGAAAATGCCATCGCAATTTTCCAATTTCAAAAGAACTTCACAGATGAACTTGAAAAAATGAAATCATTTAATTTTTTTTTTTTTTTCTCTATTAGATGACTTAGAAATCTCTGGAGACCACAGCTTTAACACCGGATTTGGGAAATGCAGCCTTGCTTCCTATCAGCGCCTGTCCTTCTCCACGGTCAGGCTCCCGGCTTCAGGGTTCTATCTGCTTCTCAAGGAGCTCAGCTCTCCCAGGCTCTGGTAATAGGGAATAGGGCCTTTTTTTTTTTTCTTTCTCAGGGTTTATTTGGTCACCAGGCCTGTGGCACAGCAGGTGGTCAGGGGTTGGGGGCAGGGCAGTCCACCTAGCCTAGTCGGAGCCTCTGAACTTGAGAAAAGAAATCCTTCCGAGGTGGTGGGGACCACAGCCCTGAATTCTGCTGGGGAGGCTCACGCTCCGACCTGAGCACAGAACACCCTGGGGAGAAGTGCCTCTTTGCTGGCTATCAATATATATATATATATATATATATATATATATATATTTTTTTTTTTTTTTTTTTTCCTTTTGCAGAATGAAAATAGAACGGAGATGCCAGGGAGATCTGGGTCCTTATCATACCCAACTCTCTCTAACTCTGTACGATTTGGGTTAATTATAGAATTCTTGCTGCCTAAAACTTAAAGATACATCACTGATATTTTTGCTAAATGTTGACTGCAGCGAATAGCTAAGATGTGGCATATTGATTTCTTGTTGTGAAGTGAGCTGTTCAAGCTCCATTTAAGATTTTCATCTTGCATGTAGCCCTGAGCACATCATAGCACCATAAATTAGTTAAATTGCACATTTATCACAAATGTTATTTTAAGATACTGTGTAAATGCGATGGCTGGAAGATATACAGTAGGGCCGCAGCAAGCCCGGGCTTGGGCGGGGTGAGGTCGGGGTCACCTACATACCTGTGATTAAAACCGCCCTCACTGGCACCGTCCCTCCTCCTCCCACGGCCCATTTAGACACCTGACCGGGAGGCCCCAGCCGTGCCCGCACTGGCACCCTCTATCCGCGCCAGCCGGAGACCCAGCGCACAGCCACCTCAGATTCGGAACGCCACTTTACATCTGGCCGTTGTGTCCCCGGAAAACCAGAGGCATCCTGGGCTGGGAATGGAAGGCTTCTCCGGGCGGCGGCCAGGAGGGGGTTGTGACCTCCGGAGCAAATTGGCCTTGCCTTTCCGAGGCCATCGGAGACTAACACTGGCCCTAGCCAGCTCCCACCCCCACCCCGTCCCAGGATGCGTGGCTCGGGGGGGTGGGGGGGGGGACAGTCACTTTGCCAATCGCAATCCTGAGTAGAGCCCTGAACTCCCCAGTTAACTGCGTTTCCTCCGGTGGTAACATTAATTTCTGGGCCCCGCTCCTATGAGCGCCCCTTTCCTGGCTCTGAGCCCCAGGTGCCAAGTGGGTGATATCACCTGGTACCCACCTTGGCTCTAAACCCTCACTCCCACGCCCAAAGTGAAAAGTCCTGAAGATAATCCCACGGTGGGGTGGAGAGAAGATGGGCAGAATGTCAGGTTCTTCTCCCAAACTGTTAAGGTGGGGGGCGGGGGGGGAGGGGGCACCCTCACTTGCACAAACCCCATCTCCCTTCAAGCCACATGGGCCCTGGTGGTGATGGAAGTGTTGTCAGTATAATCTGTTAGACGCAGGACTTTGGATTCTAATAAACCGATGCTATATTTAACCTGTGAAAAATTCAAGAGTGGAAATCTGGGCTCCAGGATGTGAAGATGTGGAAGGCACGGGAGGGAGGGTGCTGTCCCCTGAGCCAGGTTCCGGGGGGGGGGGCCGGGGGGCCCCCAGAGACGGGCATTGTGCCCCACACGCCTCCCAGATAAAGGCCCACGGGGCGCACAACTACTCCAGGAGGGATGAGGGCAGGCCAAGGAGGAGGTGGGGAGGGAGCCGGGCCCGCCACCCAGAAGGGAAAGCCCTCTGTGCCCCGCCCGCAGGCACAGCCCAATTGTGTGGCGAGCACAGCCAGAAAGACACTCCCTATTTGCCAAAAACCCGTCTGCAACTCCAGTGAGGTTCTCTCTAAAAACCCGGAGAGACATGGGCTGCCGAGAGAAAGTAAAGCAGACAGAAATTTTGGACTCCGCTTGACAAAAGGGGTGGGGATGAACAGGAAAAAGACGGAGGCGTGTTGCCGAACATCTCTGAAAGGGTTTCATTTAAATTTTTAATAAAAGAGTATTTCTTTTAAGTTGAGGTGTTTTATGCATTACATGGATGTAACACATCTCTCATTTGTATAATTCTAGGTTAGGAGCTCCGATTCTGCATAACTGCAAGAGTAGTTTGAATGTAGTAATAAAGGTATTTTACAATTTTACATGATGTTCCCAGCGTTTTGTTGGCATGATTTGCCAGGGCTAATAAAAGCTGGTGATTATCATATAAATGCTCTCCCCACTCCTCCCGTGTACGGGTTCGGTCGCCCCCCCCCCCCCCCCCCCCCCGCCACCACCCTGCACACCTCCTTATCTGTGGCTGCGACTCGAAAATCCCGAATCAACAGGAAGGAACCGCCCCAAACTGAGTCTTGCAAAGACCTTCCTTCCCCCACCTGCCTCCTGCAGGGCTCGGGGCCCTGACTCCTCACCGTCCAGAGGGGAGACCAAACCCCCGGCCCCCACGCGGACCACCAGGTGTTGACCTGGAGCCCCTCCACCGCTCTGTTAGCAGATCGCTTTCGCAGAGAGAAGCTAACCTCATGTGAAATGTCTTCCTTTCTTTAACATTTTATTCTCGGGGAAAATTCTGTCCACGCAGCCTCTGAGAGAGGGCTCCCTGCTCTCCAAACGCCAAAGTTCACTAAAACTCCCGTGATTTACGGGCAGCTTCCGACTGCCAGCACCTGGCAGACACAGCAACCAACTCAGTCATAAACAGATCGCATACAATTTAATTTTAATGTGCTCGTTAGTCGTAGCACATTTCAGACATAATTGTGAACGCAACACAAAATTATAGCAAAAAGACAATTTTAATGCTGCCGTAGAAAAAAGGGTTATATGAAGAGTCACATAATGGTGGTTCATTGTCAACAACAAAACAGGGCACAGAGTGTGTTACAGTGTCTGTGCTGTTTACATGCCAATATTTTATACATAGGTTCTCATATGGTGTCAGCTGTCAGTTACTTCTGCAAATTAACTGCCAAAAAT
Source organism: Neofelis nebulosa (assembly GCF_028018385.1). Lineage (NCBI taxonomy): Eukaryota > Metazoa > Chordata > Mammalia > Carnivora > Felidae > Neofelis > Neofelis nebulosa. The sequence goes on along the minus strand of NC_080798.1, from coordinate 21,844,440 downwards.
GGAGAACAGAATCACTTGGAGAGCCGGTAACCACGGGTTACCTTTCATAAGCCTAAAGATAAAGCTGCAGTGTGGGATCTTGGGAGAATAATTAGGAAGAACAAAACAGAAAGTTACCAATCGAAATAAAAAGGCATCCTACAACATGAAATAGCAACCAAGAGGGCTGGTAAGTAAGTGAAAGAGGTTGTATCACGGAATGCCTCATGACTTTTAAGCAAAGTATTACAGTACAAACATTTTAAAGGCTTTATCAATGCTTAGGAAATACAGTACAAGTTCTTCTTTTTCTTTTTTTTTCTCCTTTTCAAATAGACTTAACCCTTTGAGCACTGAGTTTATTTTGAGCGTTCTTTGATTTCTAATAAATACCTTTAAAAATCATGTGCAAAATATTTATGATGCCTGCCATGGACGTATTTCCTGGCCTCGTTTATTCAGACTGCTCAAAACAAATGATAACATGATGCTAATAAATATGTATAATTTAAACATGAACCTCTATCAATATAGATGTACTGTATAGGAAAACAAACAATCATACTTTGCTTTCAGATAATGTTTCTGTATACTTTATAAATGCTATCTGTGGTATCTTCTGTATAATTTACAATGTTTGCATGTAAAAAAAAAAAAACACAAAACCATAGACCTTAAAAAAAAAAAAAAAAAAAAAAAAAAAAAAAAAGGAAAAGAAATATACACTATACATAGGCACGGCTTATGCCCAGAGCATAGCAGGTACATAAAACACTGTTGCTATAAATGCAGGAAAAAAGGTCATTTTTAACCACAATCACATTTTTCATAAGAGAGTCTGAAATCTATACAATATATACATCTATGTTTCAATGTGAAAATAATATTCTTTTAAATTTCAAGGCGTGTTATACCCCTGCAGACCTGCATAAATGGAGGTTTATATTATTCATTATAACTAAGCTGGTAAGGAGTTTAAAAAACAGAGCTTCATACATTATTATTATTTTCTTTTCTTTTTTTTAACCAAATTAATGCAAAAGTGCTTCAAAGTACTCAGAGGGCTAAAGATGAAAGGGTGAGGAATGCCAGCACACTCGAGCCGCGTGGAAAAAGTGTGCCCGATTTCGTTATAAATGCTTAATTAAACTGTCTGTTAATGCATGCAGCTTGAAGCATCGGGGGGATGCTCACAACTCAATCCCATTTACACAAAGTTCCAAACACTTGCCACTGCGTTTTAACCTTCATATTTTACCAGTAACAACAGCTGATTATGCACCTCTATTAAACACTGTACAGTTATACAAAACAGTCCTGCCCAGAGTGATTTCTTTGCAGTTAAAATGAGAGCATGTGCCAAGAACAAGACAGAGGGGCCTTAAGGTGCCTGCAACAGTTTCCCTCAAAGCAAATTACAGTCATTTTAATCAAAAGCAAATGCTACTGCTTCTCTAACTCAGAGACGTACAGAAGGTGGTCTTCTGGGGATTTCCCGTGTGTTTTGCTAAGGTGAAGTTTAACCGCATGCTTGCTCGCAAAGGTCCGATTGCAAAGTTTGCACTGGTAGGAGGTCCCCAGGTCCTCCTCCGGGGAGGACGTCGCCAGTTTTTCTGAGGGCGACTTGGTTTGTGCTATTTGATTGTTAATCTGTTCGGTGGACAGTTTGGACAAGTCCCGGAGCCGGAAGCCCAGGTGTGACTCCAGGTGACTGATGTACGTGGAGGGAGTCCTGATTTGTGACGCGCAGTCATTACAAAAGAACACGGGGTGGCCGGTGTCCAAGTTTTTGAGGAACTTTGTTCCACCTGTCCTTCGAAGCTGGTATTTCACGTTGGCCAGCCAGTGGCTGATGGTGGTCATGGAGAGCCCGGTGAACCTCGAGATGTGCATGCGTTCCTGGGGGCTCAGGTCGGACATGATGTACTTCCCCTCGGAGGTCTGCCGGAGGCTGGCGGCAAACTGGGCCTGGAGGATGAGCAGGTGCTGGGGGTTCCAGTTTGACTGGCGGCCCTTCCTCTTCTGCGCGGGCGTCGCCTCCTCGGCCTCCTCCAGAGTGGCCCCGTCAATGTCAGACTTCTCGGAGATGCTGGAAGGAGTGGAGGACTTTGACGTGTGGCTCTCTGTCAAGTTCTTCAGCATATCGGATATATCTGACAAGGCATTCTCGCGGAGCGGCGAGTTTGACATGAATGATACGACGGCAGATGTCTTTGCCGTTGTCACCGTGGATGAGGAGGTTGCCGGGGATGTGGACGTGGGTGACAAAAGCACTGAACCCAAAGAGCAGCCCTTGTCACTCTTCCCTTTTGTCAAGTCTATGGGCTGGTCGTTGTTGACGTGGTAGAAATAGCGGTCGAGGTGGTCCGCCTTCTTGGACTGCAGGGGCGGCGGCGTGGCCACGGCCGCCTTCTCGGCCAGGCTGTTGCTCATCTTGAAAAGCATGCTCATGGGGTCAAGGGCAGGCAGGGAGGGCTTGGCAGCCTTGCCCAGGTGGATGTTCATGACCGACTGGAGGGCACTCAGCGGGTTCACGAAAGGCTGTTCGGGCGGGTGGTCGGTGATGATGGCCGTGCTGCTGCTCAGGCCGCTGCTCATGGGTTTCACCAGCTCCTTGCCGTTCTCCACCGGCTCTGCCGGGGGGCTCCCCTCCTTGCAGCCATCCCGCTGGGGGCTGGGGCTGCCCTCCTGGCTTTTGAAGCCCCCGTCGCTGCTGGACGCCTCCATCTTGATGGGCTCGCTGATTTCGCTGCTGCACGGGGACGGGGTGGCCCGCTTGGGCGGAGACAGCTTGCCCTCCGGCTCCTTCGTCTTCTCCTCCGCTTTGGCAACCTTCTCGGTGACTTTCTTCACCAGCTCCTCCATGGCGTGAAAGTTCGTCTTGGGCATGGGCGAGGTCTGGCTGCTGGGCGGGGAGACCAGGGTCTGGGTTTTCGTGGGAGACACAATCTCGCTGTTGCCGAACATGGGTTTCAGGGGCGCGCTCTTCCCCGACGAGCCCAGGGACAGCTTCATCATGTTGGGGAGCTGGTAGGCGGCGTGGATGCTGGGGTAGCCCCCCCAGCTGGGGGTGCCGTTCTGCGCCTTGTTGATCGCCGACGTCACGGTGTTCTCCAGGGATTTCAGGATATCCAGGCCCCCCTTGGGGCTCTCCTCTAGGTCGTTTTCAGTCAAATAGTGGTACTTGGAAGAGATGTCGTATTTCTCCTCTTCTTCGCAGGGCTTCTCCTTTTCCTTGGGCTTCTCGTCGGGGACCGCCTTGTCCTTGTCGACCTCCTTCTTGACCTCCACGTTCAGCTTCGGGGAGACGCTGGCGGGGGTGTTGGCGGGGGACGTGAAGGTGGTGGCGGCCAGGGGCACGGACTGCACCTTCTCGTCCAGCAGGGTCGTGATGGTGGGCGTGACGGGCGTCTCCATGATGGGCTTGCCCTTCTTCATGGCCGAGTTCGTGACCTTGATGAAGTGGCCGGTGACCATCATGTGGGCGGTGAGCTCCTGCAGGGTATCGTGGGAGCTGCCGCACTCCATGCACTTCAGGATCTGGGACTTCCGGGCTTCAAAGTGCCACGCGTAGCTGGCCCCGTTCTGGTGGCCGTACCGGTTATTTGGCGTGATGTAGGGGTTGGAGTTCTTCTGAAGCACGTCGTTGGTGTCGGGCATCACAGCCTTGGGGGTCCCGCCCGTGGAATCCGGGGAGCTGGGGAGCTCCAGCTCCAGCGAAGCTTTCTTCCGGGCGGCAGGGATGATTTTGGCTGCGACGGGAGTCACGGGCTCCTTCAGAGGCACTTTTTGGTAGTGTTTCGTTTTGATCATGTGGACGCTCAGGTCCTGCAGAGACTCGAACGAGTGGCCGCAGTACATGCACTTCAGCACCTTCTGGGCGTCCTCCTTGCCCTCCATCTCCAGCAAGGAGCGCTTGCGGGGCTTGGACCAGCGCTTGGGGTTGTCGTTGTCGGTCTCGTGGTTGTCGTCGCGGTAGTGCCCCGTCTCGTTCATGTGCACCGTCAGCTCCACCAGCGTGTCGTAGGCGGCGCTGCAGTCCTTGCAGCGGAACTTGCTGGCGCCCGTGAAGATGGAGCCGTAGAGCTTGCTGCTCTGCCGGTACAGCTGCACGGTGCTGAAGAGGCTGGGCTCGGGCAGCACGCGGCTCTGCGACACCTGCTGCAGGGTCTTGGCCATGGCGCTCTGGTGCCAGTCGAAGCTCCCGCTGCCGCAGCTGCTGCTGCTGCTGCTGCTGCTGCCGCTGCTGCCGCCGCCGTTGTTCTTCTCCGACGACGGCGGGTGCAGGTTGAGGTGCAGGTTGGACCAGTAGGAGTTGGACAGGAAGTTGTTGTACACGGCCTTCATCTGCTCCAGGCTGTCCGACACGGTCGTGTCTTCCAGGGGGACCGCCACCTCCTTGGTCTCCTCTTCGTTCTTGACGGAGCCGCTTTCAAAGTCAGCCATGCGGTCACTGGTCTCACTGATGTGGGACTCGCTGTCCATCTCGTGGCTGGAAAACTCAGCCACCGGGGAGTTCTGGTAACTGGGGCAGCTCTTGCCGAGCTCCTTCTCCGGGCACATGTACTTGGCTGAGGGCTCCCCATCTGCCGTGCTCTCCTCGGGGTCTATATCCTCTTCTACCAGGGCGGCAGCCTTTAACTCATCGGAAACGTAGGCTGCCGTGGTGGTAACAGGTGGGAGAGAAAGGAGAGAGACGGGGAGAAGGAGAGAAAAAGAAAGAAAGAAAGAAAGAAAGAAAGAAAGAAAGAAAGAAAGAAAGAAGAAAAAAAAAAGCATTAGTTAAGTGTTGACCTTACCTAGAAAATGTTCTCGACTCTCGGGAAAAATGCAGCAAGGTAGGCCGGGCACATGTATTTGTAAAATTAAATAGTTAAAACCCGGTGTTTCTTTGGAGCAAAAAAAAAAAAAAAAAAAAAAAAATCTGCTCTTCAAACATAATTTGCCACCTTATTCTTCTCAAGGGGCAACAGCTTGAAATTAAAACTAAATTTGAAATTAATGAAGCACATTCTGGAGGTGGCATTCATTTCTAAAGTAATAAATTACTTGTATCAACCTCAGAGACAGCAGTTCCTGTCTGTCAATTAATATGTCTTATGCTTCTCCTACCCCTAATGCATTTCTTAACAGACAGATTCACAATTTAAATTAAGCAAGCATTTTTTACTCATTACATTTTTGAGGCTCAATCTTTAATAAATATAAAGTACAAAAACATCAATACAATTTTTACGAAGTAAAAAGAAAGTACATCAATTGCAATAAATTAAAAGCAAGGTTTTGTGGATTATTATTTTTTCTTTTCTTTCTTCCTTCTGGAAAACTAGGTCTCATAAAAGCTTATAGTAAGTTTTCCTACCAAGGGATAGGCACTGGTTTGTTCCCAATGGGAGGGAAGACCTTGACCCAGCCCTGGCCCCGTCCGCCGTGTGAACACTCAGCCGTTTTCTCAGCCACCTGCACACACACTATCCATGCAGAATTATGTCAGAACAAGTTCAGGAAAATTGGTATGCGGTGCTCATTCCTTCTGTATAAATATATACAAGACCTTCCAGTGGACCTTACAAATGTCAAAGTGTTTGCTCTTTAGACTACTTTGTCAATATTTACTCAGCATAAGCTTCATGGGCATTCAACAGGGATCTTGTCTTTCTGGAAGCAATGTAACTGGGGATATAAATCCAGTGTGCACTTCCCAAGCAGGTGGAGGGCAGGGCTGAGCAGCTGTGGGTTCTAGAACAGACACATCCAGAGACGAAAAGCCAGGAGAGGAGTCGCGTTAATGGAACAAAGTGATTTATACACACACACACACGTATATATATATATTATATATATATTATATATATATATAATATATATATATAAATATATATATTTATAATTTAGATAGAATATATTTATAATTATATTTATTTATAATATAATAATTTTATATATATATATATATAGTGTGTGTGTGTGTGTGTGTGTGTTTGCGTCAGAAGACCGCTGGGCGAGTGTGTGAGGTAGCCGGAATGCCACGGCATGGGGTGTCCAGCTTGACCCAAACACTACAAAACTGAAGACAAACTCTCATAAAAGAAAAGGAAGCTTCGTTTGTGGAATTTACTTCCAGAATTTTAAAGATGTGCCTCCTATCGATTTATCGATTTGACACCTGGGGGAGGGCGGGGGGAGAAAAACCAAAAAAAACAAAAAACCAAAAAAACATGACTCTCACATTTAAGACTCCCCTGAAGACAGATATTTCCCCCCCTTTGCTCTTTCATCCTGGTCATTCCATTCCGAAGTCTCCCTTTGAGCGCCAAGAATTCTGAGCAGAGACAAGAGTGACATCCCAACACTGAGGTCATTGGAACCGCGATGGGAATAGCGTTCCCAGTACACACATTCGTACGGGCAGGGGTATGTGACGCAGCCAGGCATGGAGAGAGACCAGGAGTCACAGTTTGCCCGGAACGGCCCTGATGTTAGCACTGAAAGTCTTGCACCCCGAGGAGCCTCTCGGACCCGGGCAAACCAGGTCAGCCGGTCGCTCTCGCCAGGGGACACGTGGCAGGGGCAGGCCAGAGCATCCGGGCAGGTCCACACTCCTCTCGGAGAGGAGCCGGAGCAGAGAGTGATGGGGCTTTAACTGGGCACGGCCCCCTGACTGCAGAGATGCCCTGGGTGCCCAGATGCATAATGTTTCCATCAAAGGGGCTTCGTTTTGGACACGAGGGAAGAGAGGAGGAAACCACACGGCCCATGTCCCCATGCCGGACATGTGAGGAAAAGCCCGGCTTTGTGGAAACAGAGATGGACCCCAGAGCCCCTTCTCTCCTGAAGGTGCTCCTTTGAGCCGCAGTTGGCAACGTGAGCCCACACCCTGGGCCCTTTGCTGTCATGATGGCTCCCGTGGAATTAAGTCTGCGAGAGGCAACAACCCAAAAGTGGCCCTAACCTGAGGCAGCTATGGGAGGACACTGGGCAGCCCGGAGAAGCGGGGGCCGATGGCAGACACGGGAGCCCCCTGAGGCACAGAGACTCCCAGCTAAGAGAAAACCCAGTGGCTCTGCCAGTCCGCTGCCTGAGCACGGGAGCCCCCGTGGAAGCCTCCACGCACGGGCCGCCCGGAGCACCCCCACAGGTCCCGCACCTGTCTGACCGGCTCCCGCCCCCAGAGGGGCCCCCACCGCACCTCGATACGCTTCGTGAATCATACCGCCATATCAGAACGCCACCAGTCTGGTGACTGAGGAAAGTAAGGCCAACCTCCCTGGTGGGAACAGAATCCTGCTCTGAAGAAACTGAAAAAGCCTGGGTGCCGAGGGGCACTGGGTCCTGGGGAGACCCTGGCCTTGTGGTGGTTTCTGAGGCTCCTGATAAGCGCACTCGCACACCACCGTGACAGGGACCTCACTACCTACCAAGACTGCCATTTTCTCATCAGACCCTTAGGCTGAGCCTAGGACTTCTTCCTCCCCCCACCCCCCCGACGGCTCTTCCCTCCACCCTAAATTAAATTGTCACAAAACTTGGAGACGTTGTGAGGGCGGGGAGAGCTATAGGAGAAGGAAAGGTGCATTCACTGGGCAAATCCGTACCAAGGACCCACACCCGCCAGGCGAGGCGGGTGCACGCAGAACAGTATGGCACTTTCTTTCGCGAGGCCTCGATTTCCCCGTCCATATGAGGCAGGGCACTGGATCAGTGGGGTCGTCCCATGTCTACTTCCCCATTTTACAATGTGTCTGAGCAAAAGGTAAACTGAGGTGGAAACACACTCACTCCTCCAAGCACGGACTCCTCATGAGCATCCAGCCAAGGCATCTTTAGTCCTTTCTTCTCGGGGCCGAGGAGCAAAATCGCCCTGGCTGGATAGAAGGAAGTCCTCCCGGACACGGGGACAGTTAATGTCCAGGTCAGGCAAGGAGGGGAGCGGACACTGGGTGTCTCCAGTCACTGTCACAGGGGATAGTGGGAAGTCAGCTGGGGCGGGGGTGCTGGGTGAGAAGCTGGTCCCCGTCCCCACCATGATGCTGGCCTTCAGGGGCCTCTCCTCCCTGGGAGCCAAGGGCAGACACCATCCCCCACCTGGACCTGACAGTTAATCACACAGAGCCTCACGAAGCTTGGCTCCTGCAAACACTTGTTTGAATTCCTTGCTGCTTTTTAACCCTCTGTATGCTCTCGTCTGAATTCTCCAAGGCAAGGACCCCGTTCTACATTGTCATGGTTTTATTTATTTATTACGTATGTATTTATTTATTTAGTGGGAGAGGGAGAGAAAGAGACAGAGAGAGAGTGTGCTCAAATACAAGAGCGAGTGGGGCAGGGGCAAAGGGAGAGAGAGGAAGACTGAGACAGAAAGAGAGTGAGAGACAGAGAGTGAGAGAGAGAGAGAGAGAGAGAGAGAGAGAGAATCTTAAGCAGGCTCCAGGCTCAACACGAAGCCTGATGTGGGGCTCGATCCCGTGACCCCGGGATCATGACCTGAGCTGAAATCAAGAGTCAGACACCCAACCTACTGCGCCACCCAAGAGCCCCCACATTGTCACGGTTTTGCACATAGTAGGTGAGCAATAGCTACTCCCTGTCTCCTTTGGGAAGGGAGTAGTTGGAGGTCACGTCCAGCAGGAAGAAGCTCGTTACCAGCCTTTGTAACAGGCTCTGTCTGTCCTTAGTCCCCTCCAACACCAGCCTGGGCAGCCACCAGCACCCCCAGTGTCTCCTCAGTGAGCCCCTTCTCCCGCCCCTCCCATCTATCCTCCATGAAGAAGCCACCTCGTCCCCACATGCTTACTGATCGGCAAGCTAGTCAGGTCAACCCCCCCACCCCAACGCTGCTACACCCTCGGTGACTTCCCATCTGGCTTGGAAGAAAGCTCAAATTCCTCAAAGCAACCCTGAAGTCCTCCCCTGGTCTTGGTGTCACTTCCTCTCCAGCCCATCGGCTTCTAGCATGTGCTGACGTCTCTCCCGCTTCACTTTCCACTGCTGACCGCTCTCCTGGAAACCCCAAGGCAGACGCAAACAAGGAGAAGGTGAGCCGGTGCCCCCCCCCCCCGCCCCAGGCCAAAGGTGGGGCTTCTCCGGCCCCAAGTTTTGTCCCCTTAGCACCCTCTCCCCTCTTGTGACAAGGCACAGCACTCGATCACTTGCTTACAGCGGACGTTCCAGGATGCTCTGAGGGACTGTCAGCTTCGCGTGGCCAGCGCCCACCCATCCCCCCCCCGCCCCCCCCCCCAGTATCTGCTGCAACCCTATTGTCTCAGCATATATCCATGGGATGGATGGATGGATGAATGAATGAATGAATGAATGAACGAGTGAACGAACACCACAGACGACTTCTTCAAGCCTCCTGCTAGTTGCCCGAAAACATCTACGTGGATCCAGACTCTGGCCAGTCCCAGAGCAAAGCAGGTGTCCTGGGGTCTGATCCAAAGTCCCTCCTGGATCAGTTCTCTCTGAGCGGGGCTGCTTCATGGGGAAGGGCCTCTGGGATGGACAGGATGACGGCCCCCACCCCTGAGGAAGAGAGGAGGGAACGGGGCAGATGGTGTCTCCTCGCCCCGGAGGCACCCAGGCGGCTCCCACACGTGAGTACCCCTCCCCAAGAACACGCTACCACCATTGTTCTTCTGTCTCGGACAGACGACACTGAAGCCTTTGCTGTGAGCTCCAGTACAGGAGGCAGCTGAACCCCCGAGCGGGGGTGGGGGGCTCTCATCCAAACCAAATCAACAGCTGCAACGACGCAAAGACACAGGCGGGAGTGGAGGCCAGCAAGCGAGTGAGGGGCGGGCCGGGGCGCTGCGTTTCATTTTTCCCCCAAACGGCTCAGTGGAAAAAGTTTCCCTCCACGAGGGGAGCCCTTCCAGAATCTGCTGCCACTGCCTCCCCACGTCCACCCCCCACTCTCTCTCCCCTCCACGGAAAAGAAAGCGCTTCAAGCAGCGGCACGACAATCCATTGCTCCAGAGCTCAAGGCCAAGGGCATGTTTTCGGACAGGTGAATGAACTGAAGAACCTCGTTCATGCAGAACGAAGGGGGCTCTTGGGTAAAGACACATGTTCGTGTGAGACAAAAGCTCTCAAAATTACAAGAGTTCCCTGCAGACTTCCCCAGCCTGATGCCCCTGGAATGTCAAGGATAAAAAAAAAAAAAAAAAAATGGCCGTACCTAACACGTGTATGTTTATGAACCATTTTCCTATTCATTGCATTTGACCCTCTCTAGCCTGGAAGGCTGATTCAATGATTTCCTTTCTGAGCTGGAGGAAGCTGGAGCTCTGACAAGTTAGATGGGACTCTCCCAAGGCTGTGACTTCACAGGAGTCAGTGCAGGTGTAAAGGGGATTTGACTCGTTCTGGGGGGAATCACACAGGAGTGTGGAGCATGCTGCTCCGTCATGGCCTTCCCCGACTTGTGGGGTTCCATGCCTGCCCTTCCAGGGGGTCCGAGCGCTCCCGCCTCCTGAGACTCGGCCACGGGGACAATGGACCCATCCTGTCCGAGGAGGGCAAAGCCAGCCCTCAGGAGGCAGCTGCTCCCTCATCAGTATTTATTAGGGTCGTTAACTAAACTCAACCACTAGGTAAAAAGAAATTAATACGTTTGATATAAACATAAAACAGTAAGCTGGGGCATAATGGAATCCATTTCCAGGCAAGTGGGAATTACCTTCATCACAATGTTGTGAATCTCTCCCAGAAGGGAGAGGAGAAGGCTTTGAAGTGTCCCTGTTGGAGGGCGGGGGGGGAGCTCTCCAGTCCCAGGGGCTGTGGGCACAGCAGGGGAGCAGGGGGTGCCGGCAGTGGGGGGGGTGGAAAGAAGGGAAAGGCCTGGCTGTGCCCTGCTCCCAGAGGCAACATCAGAGTAAACCCTCCTTTGGATTTTCGCATTTTCTGGACTGCAGTGAAAGTTCAGAAGTCAAGTGCTCTGTTTTAGTAAGTGCTCCGTTTTCCAATTCCCAACACCCCCTGGGAAGGGGTTTTGCCCACTACAGCCTTCCCAGATTCCCTTTCCCCTTCCCCCATGTAAGGGTAGCCCAGAGAATATCCCAGGACTGGGATGGAGAGAGGGGAACTGGCAGGCAAGAGGACAGACCCCTGTTCAAGTCCCAAGTCCTGTGGTGGGCGAGGGAGCGGGGAAGGAGCAGAGAGGGGAGAACAACAGGAGAAAAATGGGAGAAGGAGAGGAGAATGCACAAGGATCAGGGTTTGGGGGAGACAGACAGGGAGAGGCAGAGATACAGACAGATATAGGGAGAGACAAAGAGAGAGAGACAGAAAACCAGAGACAGAGAGAGGAAGAAACAGAGGCCACAGAGGGAGTGAGAGGTGGGCAGTGATGGATGTTGGAGGAGAGACAGGCAGGTGAGATGACTCCAGGGGCCAGGACGGAGGGCGGTGAGTACAGAGAGGGCCTGAGCTGGGAGTCCTGGCTGAGGGGACAGGGCCCCGGGGGCTGCCCCGGGTCAGTGCCCAAGGCTGGAGACTCAGGCCTCCCTGAGCACTCAGATTTCCAAAGCAGGTTTTTGGTTTTGGTTTTGTTTGCAGAGAACAATTTAACCAGCCTAGAGAGAGACCAAGAAGTTAACTGCTCAGGTGACCCTGGTGAGCAGAACAGGGGAGGGGCTGATGTAGGCCGTCCTGGGCAGAGGATACCTGCTGTCCTGCTGGGTCTGGAAACCCCAGGAGAATTAGGCCCTGGAGCCTGCAGTTAACCTCAGTGTTCCCGCAGGATCACCAACGGGGCGTCTTGGCCACCTCTGAAACCCCCCTCTCGCCACACCTGGGCCCATGACAAAGCAGATTCCTGGCAACGACAGGGGATAGCTGCGAACCCCCCCCATCACCCCCCCCCCACGGCCCCAAGGGGAGAACCGTCAGTGAGGGCTCTGGCCTGCACTTGGGAGAGGCCTGCCAGTTTCGTCGGTGTTCCTGCACTGCGATCTTTCATGTTACAATGAGTGATGTCACAGATGACGAGACCCAGCTCTGCCACGCGCTGTTCCTGTGACCATGACACTGGCTTCAGGTCTCTGAGCTCCAAGTTCTTCCCAGGCGTGGGAGAAGGAGGGGAGAGGTTCCCGCCACACCTACCTCCCAGGTGTTTGTGAAAAAGCAAGGACTTCATAAGGAGCGAGGGCATAAGGGTGTTTCCCAGGGAAAAGGACTCCGCAAATAGAGGTAGGGCTCCAGGGACCTGCACAAACCCAGGGACCCGCACTGAGGGGTGGGGGGCTCAGGTCCAGGCTCCGGGCTGACTCCCGCTCCCAGGTCCCCAGATCTGCATGCTGCCTTCCAGAAAAGGGGGTTGTGGGGAACCTGCAAAGCCTGCTGCGCAAGAGTCCCTACGCGGCACCGGCTGTGCTCCCCCGCTCTCTGGCCACCTTGTGGGCTGTGGAGAAGGCAGAAAGCCAAAGAGGAAGGAGAAGAAGCAGGGGGAGAAATGACGGGCAAGGGAAGTAGGGGAAGTAGGCAGAGGAAGGAAGAGCGGCGCCCCCACACCCCCCCACCCCCGCAGGCATGGGCCATTCTTAAGACATCTGGGAAGGAAGCAGGCAGGGTCTTCACCAAGCCTGGCTCACCCCACATTTCCATGCCTGTCCACCTGCGAGACTCCCAGGCTCTCTAACCCGTGGGGTGATGGTTAGAGCCAGGTACCTTTCACTCAGCGCCCACAGGGACGGCCACCTCGGGCGCCGAGGCCCCTCTGGCCAGTGTGCCTGCAGCCACCTTCTCTAGGCCGAGCCCAGCCCCGCATCAGGTCAGTTTCTGCCTTGAGTCGCTTTCTTCTTTATGGGGGAGAGAGCTCAACATCCCTGAGAACCCCACCTCAATCTTCCTTTGTTCTAAACACACCTAGAAAATCCAGGCAGACTGACCCATTTCACGCAAGCATTTCTGCTCTTCAAAGGAATCACATGAAGTGCCCACACACTGGGCCCTCGGGGTTATTTTTACGCAGGTCTCTCTTCTGTGACCACTGCCGCATCTGTGGCATCTGCCCTGTCCGGTGCAACTCGATTTGGGACCCAGAGTTACGCCCAGATGTCCTGAGACCCCGCAAAATGGGCTGTCAGGAGCCCCGGAGGGTGACAGGCGGGGACAGGCAGGGTGCTCGGGTCTGGCTGCCCATGACAGAGCACTGTCACCCTGTAGGCAGCTCCCAGCACCCTGATACGCAAGGGCCCCAAGAAGGGAAATCTCGGAATGGAGCGCGTCCTCCTGGACGCTGGCTGGGAGGGGGTTCGGAGGAACAGCACTGATGTGGGATTTGCTTCCTGTGCCCAGAGGAGAGGAGATGGCAGAAGGAAGCAAGTGATGGAGTCGGGGGGAGCTTGGCCAAATGCGCTGGGGAATACCAAGGTGATTAGATTGAGCTGCGGGCCTGTTAAGACACTCACTAGACAACAGAGGGAGAAACTTGATTCCAGGGAAGGAGTACGCATGGCTTGGTACCCAGGACGACACAATCCAGCATGGAGTTGTCTCCATCTATCCACCTGAGCACCTAGTGTCACCCAAGCCATCTGGAGCGATGGAAGTCACGGGCTCTCGGGATAAAGAGAGATGCTATTCTTGGATGGCCCCAAGGAAACGAGGGGCCTCCTAGGCATCCCTACTGGGCACTGGGGCTTCCCAGGAACCAGGATAATCCCCCAAAGGGCCAAGGCTGGGCCAGAGGAACTAGGAGGGCATGGCTTGGCTCTGGGGGAAGGAAATGGTGGCTGAAGCCACGGTGGTCAGGACTTCTCCAGAAGGCCGGCCACATTGGGATGACAACCTCTCCTAGATTGATTGCTCTGCCCACTAGCAAGGTCAGGAATATTAATTTTGTACAAGTTAATTTGATGTAATGTGCAAGACGAACGCTTGTTCGGTTGCGTATCACTGTGCTAATAAAGCTGCTATGCTTTCATGCCAAGGAAAGCATGGCATTAGCTGATTGGTGCCTAAAGTCAGCGTGAATCAGGCCATGTCACCCTCCAGCAGTTGTTCAGGCCACAACAGGCTGCTGCTGATTCCTTAGGAGGCCAACAGCAGCAAGGTCCAGGGGACACCTCCCAGCTGCTGGAAACCCCAGCCTGTTCTGAAGACTCAGCTCCCAGACCAAGGCCTGTTCCTCTAGATGTGGCAGAGAAACTTCCAGAAGCCAAACATGGAGCTCCCACCCCAGGGTCAGAAACGCACTTCTGAGGGCTCCTCTCTTTGGATTCTTGTTGCAACCAAAAAGCCTCATTCGGCCATCTCGGCAGCCCCTTCCGGACAACCTCCCTCCCCTCCCTGACACCTTCCCTTGCGGGAGAGATTGCTCAGACAAGGAGGAGGCCGGGAGCTTGGGAGGCTCCCCATGGTCAGCAAGGGAAGCGAGCTCCCTCGGCTCTAAGATCACACTCACCCCATTGCTTCTGGGGACACGCTCTGCTACAGTCTGAGCACCTATCCCACCGCAAAGAAAAATCAATGTATCCAAGGCACGGTCCCACTGAAAGCAATTGCTCCCGACAAATCCTCAGACAATAGAAAGTAAACGAATACTCAGTGTGGGGACTCTCTGAGTTTCCTCTGTCCTCAGCTTCAAGCACACTTCATCCAAAGAAAAATCTTCTCACCTTGGTGGAATTTCAGATAGCAGCAAATAGGGCGTGGGTGATTTATTAGGGGCAAGGGATGTGCTCAGACTTCTCACGTTGCACACATGAGCAAGGGTCAAGTTTGCTAATGGCTAAGAAGAATCATGCCTTACACACCTTCACCTCTGGCGCATGGGATCTTCTGGAAGCTGGACAGAGTGATCTTCATGGGATAGTTTGTGGTTCCCAATGAGGCAGCTACTAAACCAAGGAGAACTCTTGCCTGTCTGCACATTCAATCATTTCAAAACCTGGGAGAACCATAGTTGAGAATAGGGTAATGGGTTAAGGAAATTTTGGGGTAGTCCTTACGACGGGCCTCTTCAAAGTGGGCTATACATGTACAACTCGAATTCTTGTTGGGCCTCATTGGCCCTCATGGCACCAAAAGAATGATTTTAGTGGGCAGTTAAATGGATGGCTTCCATGAAAGGAGAATGAAGACTTACGTGGAAGAGGAGGGAATTGACGCACCCAACTGATCTACCCACCCACCCATCCACTCACCCATCTAATCATACATACATCCACCCACCCACCCACCGATCCGCCCATCCACCAACCCATCCATCCATCCACCCATCCATCCATCCATCCACCCATCCATCCATTCATCCATCCAAAAATTCATCCATTCATCCAACATGTATATGATATAAATCCATACTCTAGATGTATTATTTAGGTTAGGAATAAGAAGTTGCTAAAATAAATTAAGTCAGAATCACAGGTTTTACTTTTACGTGGTCAAGATGGTTACATAGATCACAAGGGCATTAGAGGATCATATACCCTCATTCACTTCTTCCATATTCAAAGCCCAGCATAACCAAACTCATTTTACCTTCCCAGTTTACCTTCCACAGCTCACCTGTCCTTGGACACACAACCACCCTTCCCTGATAATGCTCTTTTGGCCTTCCTTGGTTTACACATTTCTTCTACTTTGTGTAACATGCTCCATTTTTTCATACCCTCTCCCTGGCTCTCCAAGGCCCTGCCCATTCCACTTCCCCCAGGAAGCCCCTTCTCACCTGTCCCTCAGTGACGACACCATGAATGGAAAAGTCCTCTCTAAACTCTAACTTCTAGAGAAATATAAGGAATGATTATTGGTATAATTGTTTATATGTCTCTTCTGGTGTTTATCTCATGTAGTTTTTACAACAGCTAACCACGGGCACCGACCATCTCTCTATGTACACCTACCGAGGCAGGGATCCGGCATTCCTAACCTATGTGCCCTTCACACAGCCTGGAGGGTCAACACCCTTAGAAACTCCTGGTCGAGGGGTGCCTGGATGGCTCAGTCAATTAAGCGTCTGATTCTTGATTTGGGCTCAGGTCATGATCCCAGGGTCGTGGGAGGCTCTGTGGTGACCGTGGAGCCTCCTTAAGATTCTCTCTCTGCCCCTCGCCTGCTCCCCTGCTCGCTCGCTCTCTCTCTCTCAAAATCAATAAACTTAAAACGTAAATACATAAAAAGAAACTCCTGGTCAAATCCACATCCTTAGGTAGGATCTGCTTAGTCTAAGAGCCTCTAAACACCAAGGGTCCCCTCAGGCAGGAGTCTGCACCAGCTCCCTTCACACTCCCAGACGCAGGGCAGAGCAGCCCGAGAGCCTTCTGACCCTTTATGTCACTCACTGCCATTTCACAGGACAGACACACTAAGCAGAGAGTCAAGGCCACGGGGTTTCTCAGGAGTTCTTGACAAGGGTGTGCTTATTTTATGACCACAGTGAAAAGTGAGAGGAGAATGCTCCCAGTGACCACAGAGAAGCTCAGCCCTTCCCTCCCTGCATGGTAGCCTACATGCATCAGGAGACCTTCCTGCGGCCTGTAGGAATGCCAGGGAACAACTCAGCACCCAGCCAGCACTCAGCCAGCACTCAGCCAGCACTCAGTCAGCATTGAGCCAGCACTCACCCAACACTCAGCCAGCATTCAGCCAGCACTCATCTAGAACTCAGATAGCACTCACCCAACACTCAGCCAGCATTCAGCCAGCACTCAGCACTCAACCGATACTCAGCCAGCACTCAGGCAGCACCCGGCCATCATTCATCCAGCACTCATCTAGAACTCAGATAGCACTCACCCAACACTCAGCCAGCACTCAGCCAGCACTCATCCAGAACTCAGATAGCACTCACCCAACACTCAGCCAGCACTCAGCCAGCACTCAGCCAGCACTCAGCCAGTATTCAGCCCCCGCACTCACATGGCACTCAGACAGCACTCGGCCAATACTCAGCCAACATTCAACCAGTACTTAGCCAGCACTCAGCAGCACTTAGACGGCACTCAACCCGTACTCACGCAGCACTCAGCCAGCACTCACCCAACACTCAACCAGTACTCACCCGACACACACCCAGCACTCAGACAGCATTCACCCAGTACTCAGCCAGCACTCAGCCAGCACCAGCACCTTTCTAACACACACCAAGGGTCACTAATACACATGTGACCACCATTTACACGGATAGGTCACATCCAGGATAGGGATGCCATCTTCCCAGACAGTTTGAAGAAATCAGATTTCAAATGACTTATAATTTTGACTGACGTATATAAATACTCACTGACTTCAACTTCATTTCTATTTATTAAAATGGGTTTTCCTAAACCAGTATATAAACAGTCCCTATTGGCTGGTTGGCATTACATTACACGTTTCCCTTTAAACATCCTGTCTCACTAATTTATACTGACATTTGTATAATCTGACTTAGGTGTTTCTTGTACTGGATTCAAGGACGCTCATCACCTCGCCATCCTTCAAAGAGAGAGAAGAGGGGGAAAAAAAAAGAAACTTAACACTCTAACGGCTTAGTGTATTTCATAATCATTTTATGGAGGGTAATCTAGCAGCATATATCAAATTTGAAAATACGTATATTCTTTGACCCAGCTAGGAACCTAGACTACAGAAATAGTCACATATGTGGAAAAAAAAAACAAAAACCCTCTATGTCGAAAGATGTGCTCAGTCACATTCTGTATCATATCAAAAAAGTGGGACATCTATACCATGAAACAATATGCAGCGGTTCACAAGAATAAGAGGGAAATTCCAGTACATCAAATCAATACCTGCTAAGGCTACAAATGCACCTGTTCTGTGACACAGCAGTTCTTTTCACAGGTTCCCACCCAGCAGAAATGCAGATCCAGAAGACCGGGACCCTACTATCCTTTGGCACATCATTTGCAGCAGCAAAGAAACTCCAAACGGCTCAACTGCCCATCGACGGCAAACGAACACCCGTATTGTGGCCTATCCATACAACAGAACCGTCTACGGCGGCGAGGACGAACCAACTCTTATCCAAAACACCCGGAAGAATCTTACAGACGTAAGATCAAGGCAAAGACACCGTACACGAACGACTGTATACTCTTTGGATCTACTTACACAATGTTCAAACTCGGGCAAAACTGATGTGTGGTGTCCCATTGGGAGAGAGCGACTGGGTGTGGGCAGTGTGGGTGTGGGACTTCTGGGGTGATGGAAATGTCCTGCTTCGGATCTGGGCCCTGGTTACACGGATGCGTCCACTTGGGGAAAACTCATCAACCGGTACACTCCTGTTTACATCCTGCCTTTTTGCCTGTTACACTGCATTAAAAGTTGACTTTAAAAAGAATAAGGCAATTCTGTAGATTCTGATGTGGGAAGATGTCTAAGACATACTGTCAAATGGGGAACTGTTTTCTGTGTGAGTTAGCGGTGTGGGGTTGTGCGGTGGGCATCCAGGGAAAGGTTCCTTGCCTGGATGGGGACAGTGCTCTCCGGGTGCAGGAGAGGACACAGTTGCTGGGGAGGGAGACAGCAGAAGGAGGGGGGAAAGGAGCTCTCTTCTGCACGGTTTGAAATTTTCACAAGCGCACACTCATGAATGCATTGTGAAATTTTAACCCACATAAAAGGCTTCTTACATTAAGTATCTAAAAGCACCTCCTATGTGTCAGGCTCTGTGTGGGGCAAAGCGCCTTCTCCCCAGCGCACTCACTCGGGAAGGCAGGTGTAGGAGAGTGGGTTCCTGAGCTGAGGGGGATGAAAAGGTGTGGCCTCAGGGGCCAGCTCCATGGGACATCCGAAAACCCATCAGCATTTCTAAATTTTTTAAAAAATCATTATCTTAGAGAGGGTGTGTGCACATGTGAGCATGCAGGGGCGAGGAAGGAGAAGGGGAAGGGGAAGGAGAAGGAGGAGAAGGGAGAGAGAGAGAGAGAGAGAGAGAGAGAGAGAGAGAGAGAGAGAGAGAGAGAGAATCTTAAGCAGGCTCCACACTCAGCATGGAGCCAAGCCAGACTCAGGGCTCAATCCTGAGATCACGACCTAAGCCAAAATCAAGAGTCAGCCACTCAACAGACTAAGCCACCCAGGCGCCCCACCCATCACTATTTCTATACGCCCCTGCCTTTGCTTTCCTCTGCCCATTGGCATTCTGGGAAAAGATGTCATACAGTCATAGTGGGCTATGGAAGAACAGACATGAGGAAACTGTGTGCTAGAACCTCTGATCTTGCTGGAAGGAGGAGGGGAGAGCCACTAGCCACTGCCCCGAAGGCTGTGGGCTAGTCAGGCATCTTGCCGGGGGGATGCCCAACACACTCATGGGCCATGGCATCTGCAACCCCAGGGGGGGCCCTGTGCTCCCCTGTGGGTACCAGTGGGTCTGAGGCCTGCCCTTTCCAGTCCTTTCCCCTCACTCCTCTCAAAGTGCAGCCCTCCGATCACCTCACCAACTCTCCCAAGCCCCTGAGATGGCCATGGCAGGAACAGGTGTCTGTGTGACAGGTGGGGAGAGGCTCCAGGCAGAGGTGTGCAGGGTAACCTCTCTGGGCCATCCCCTCTCCTGTCATCAGAGCCGACTCAGACAGCTTCTGGGTGCCAAGAGGACACATAATGTGGCTTATTTCCCCCTCCTTCCGAGGGCCGACAGAAAGTTCTAGGGCCTAGGTGTTGAGTCTAAAACAGGTGCTCAAGAAACCCCAGGCTTTGGAGGGATGCGGAAGGACCCTCAGAACAAATCAGAGTATATGTCCCTTGGCTGCCACCTGCTTCCCAGGCCTTTCCCTGCCATTCCCTAATGCATTCTGATGGCCCCAGAAATCCTGCTCCTAAAAGCCAGCCATGAGACACTCCACCCCTCTGCAAAGAGATCTGTGACCAGATCAGAGGCACTTCCCAAGTCAGGTTCAGTGGGCACCACTGTTAGCCCCGGGAGACAGAGCTGAGTGGAGCTCCCTATGGCCTCCTGGATAACGGCCACTCCTCAAGTGGCACTCAGAGACCTTCGTGACCTCAGCACCCCCGGCTTCCTTGGTGCTTCCTGCAGACCCGGGGAGGTTCCCTTTGGGCCTTCGCTCTTGTGACTGGGAACACTTCACATCCGGAAACCTAGCTGATGCCCGCCTCCCGGGGTGCTTGGCTGTCCCCTCCACTGCATGCCAACCCTTTCCACCTCTGTGAGCCCACAACCCTTCAGGGATCTGCAGCCCCCACGGGGGAATGGGCCAAGGCAGGCGCCTAGGCACTGTCCCAACAGCCCCTGTATAGGGCCTGGCACATGCTTGGGTGCCGGATGAAGCTCTCTGAATTGCTTTCAAATGAAAAGACATCACGTACAGGGAAGGCAGACGTACGTTACGCTCGCTCTCTTCTGTTTGTTTTGTTTCGTTTCCTTGAAACACTTCAGGGCCAAGCTGTGCCTCACAGGCTGGCACCACCCACGGGGGCACCTTCTTGTGCCTGGGACCTCTGCAGAGCTGCACAACGGCCCAGGCGGGGAAGACAAGTCCATGCCACATGCCCATTGAGTGGATGGGCAGACTGAGGCTCCGAGACAGACATTAGGGGCTGGACGCAGCCCTCACGACTTACAGGACACACAACCAAGGCTGGCGGTCAGAATCCAGGCCCCTTCCTTCTTTATCTCGCTGCGTCTCCCCTGAACCCACAATGAAATGAGCTGCCCACACGCGAAGGTGCAGAGGGAGGGCAGCCTCAGTCTTGGAAAGTGTGACACGCACCCTTGGTAAAACGGGGTGACATCGTCCAGCTTAAGTGTCACAAAATATGCACGGTAGGTAAAGGAGCGCATGTCACGCAGCGGGGTGCCCAGAGCCTTCTATGGGACCCAGGTCTCCTTGGTCAAGAGGGAAAGTAGTTTTTGCATCAGAAAATACAAATGGGAGGGCTATTTTCTGGAGGAAGCAAAGCCTGGAAGTCCCTGAACATGAGCTGTGACAAGCCCACAGGTTATGGGGAAAACACACTCTCAGAGGAGTGCCAGGCACACGGGGGCATCGGCCTCTAACCACGGGAAGTGAGTGCCGCTGTGTGTTCGGAAAGTTCCCGTGTCAGTCGTTCACGAGGGGGCCCAAACACTGCTCCCCCTGTGCAGACCCACTGGCCAGCCCAACAACTAAAACGACTTTCCAGATCTGTCACCCAATCCTGAACCCGAGTCACAGGGCGGCCCTTTATCCCAGCCGCCTCTCCGGGGGGACGGTCTCAACAGACTGGAGCCACCACCACGCACATGGAATGTCACACGAGCAAAGACACTTGTCAAATGCCTTTCCCTTACAAGCACCCTCATCATGACCTGTGTTAATGAAGTTAATTGAATTTAAGATCAATAATGGTTAATTATTGCAATTTGACATTCAGAGATAAATGGCTTTAAGACAGAGAAGTGTGTGTATGTGTGTGTGTGTCTATGCATAAGTGTGTGCGTGTGTGTGTGTGTGTGGGTGAGAGAGGGAGGGGGGGAGAGAGAGAGAGACAGACAGAGACAGAGAGAGAGAGAGAGAGAGAGAGTGTGTGTGTGTGTGTGTGTGTGTGTGTGAATTATCTCCAAAGAAGGTGAACGCATTACAAGCCTAAGAGGGATCCCACATGCCTTCCATTGATTCTGGTACAATCTGATCGACTTCACCCTCTGATGAATGTGGGCTTTTCAGAGCTACAAGTAAATGTTCTACAAGACTTCTCTAACCCTTGTCACTGGCCAAATCTATATGTGCTGCACCAGAAATCTATTGAGATAGATTAAGGAGCTGCTGTAGAAACAAGAGCAGCTTCAATAAAGGTGAAGGTTTATTATATTGACTATTAATGTAACTTAACTGTATGCAGTTATGAATGCTTATGGATCAGGGCGGTTTAATTTGGGGCAGTTAGATATGATTATAATTGAACACCAATTTTTTTTTTTAACCTTACCAAAGATGAACTGAATTCAACGTGAAGAAAAAAAAAAACAAAACCTAGCTTAGAAAGTAGGTTACAACGAACTTCCCTGACGGTGGCCTCTGGGGGATGGGGCTACAGGGCAGCAGTGGGGACCGGCCCAGGCCTCGGTCATGCTGACCCTGACCATCGACATCCCCCCCGCCCCCCGCCCAGGTCCCTCAGCTCTCCAGGGGCTGCACACTCCGGCAGTGTGCAGCTGTCCCCCGAGCTCAGGTCAGGACTGATGAGTGGTTCCTCTGATCTCTTCCAGGTCGGTGAAAAGTTTACTTTTCAGAAGGGTTCCTTGGTAGAAAGACATATCCCCAAATGTGCCTGTAACGATACCCCTCCTCGCTCGCAGAACCAGTTAAATGACCACTTACAAGATTTATAATGACAAAGTAAATGTTGTCGGGGAAGAAAGTCCTTACCGATTGTGGAGCACTGACAATAAAATGCTGCTGAGGAGTTCTGTCAAAATGTAAGATTATGCAAAAACACCGTTGAGAACACTGCTAATCATCTGCTTGTGTCAATTACTTGAAGGGTCTCTGACAGCATATTTACATTAAACACATTTCAGGAGCAAAATCCTTAATGCTATATCAGAATATTTTTCATTACCATTAGCAAATCTTTAAAAATCTCCCCCCCCCCCCCCCGGCTACAATAGGAGCCGTGGTGAAGAAGGCTGGGGGTGGGGGGTGGGGGTGAGAATGTATTGTGGGGAATTTCGACTCATCCAGCTGAAAAGAAGCGGGGGGGGGGGGTGGTGGAAGTCAGATGGAAGGGATCCCGATCCCCTTTTCCCCTAAGGGAAGAAGGCAGGGCCCTCTTTAATCCCTGAAAGCCTCCAGCCGAATGAAAAGCAGCATTCACTTTCTTTCTGGCCGGGGAGGCCAGCCCCCACGCCTAATGTCACCTTATGGAAGGAGGGAAGTGGCAGGTGTACAGGGCCAAGTGCGGGCATCAGAACCAAGAAGGCCAAAGCCGGGACTGGCACCATTCAAATGCCTCATGGTGGTCATGCCGTCTGGTCCACAACTGGGGTGGCAGGGAAAGAACCAAATCAATGTCATGGGGCCCGGAGTGGTCCCGCTGGGTCCTGCAGAGGGAGGGAGTCCTTATGGGGCAGGGACACCAGAGTGGAGGAGATTGTGGGGCTGACCCCGGGGGCTCCCATGGAAGGTGACAGCGGGCTGGGTCAGAAGGAGCCCAGGGTGCTTGGAAGAGTATATCTGAGTACTCTCAGGAAATCATACCCCAACACAGCCCTGGGCTTTTCCTGACCTGACTATCATAATGGCAGCAGCCGGATGTTCTGGGGGGTTTTGCTGCTTTCGAGCACTTCGATGAACTCTTCCTTACGCCCCCTCCTGTTCTCCTCAACCCACCCCAGGAGGCAGATCTGGGTGTTTCCCCCCTTCACAGAGGAGGAGACTGTGTCCCGCCACTCGAGTACAGAACCAGGATTTGAACTCAGGCCTCCTGGGCTGCTTCCACACTCTGCCCTGGGGACATCTGAGTTACAGGGGCAGTGAGCCGATGCACAGAGATCCAAGCCCCGTCAGCATGCGATAACATTCCCTGCACTCATCAAGTCAGACAAGGGGTCTGTTGAATAATGTTCGAAAAGCCACGGGACCACCTTCATCTCAAAAACCAATCGCGTCTGTACCCCTGCCGCCCACGGGGTCCCTCAAGGCTCCGGGAGGCACGGCCACGCTGCCACACAGGAAGGACCCGGTGGTCCTAGGGCCTGGAGGCCTGGAGCTGCCCGCCCTGTGCTCCAAAAAGTTCTGGCCTGCAGCAGCTATGCCGGTGTGAATGAGACCCAAGGCTCTACGTCACATACGGTGCACTCTGATGAGAAACACACAGGACACGCAGAAAGGACTCACACATGCAGTCATTCCAGGGGATCCAATATTTGTGGTTATTTCAGAAACTGGTGTTAAGTTCTATTTAAAACGAAATGAATTCCTTTTCAGAGATTCTATGCTCTGAATGTTTTATTGAGTAAAAGCAGCCTTCCTCCCCATTCCCAGACATAGACATTTCCCTAATTGATCTCTTTAAGTGTGTGTTTGCTTTTTTACCTTAAAATACGACATATGCCTATCACTCTTCTCATCAAAGTGCGCAAGATAAAAAGGAATGCCAAGAGCTGCACACCCATTCTCAGACTGTACCTCCGGACCCTAAGGGAGCTCTCCGTTGAGGGGACCCCAGGCCACAACACAGCATCTGGAAGCCAAGGTTCTAGTCCAATAAGGCCAAAATTGGGGGCGTGTTCTGAATGCCCCACTTCTTGTTTGATGGAGATAAGACGTCAGTCACGGACGAGGGATGTGACTTGGGGTCCTTCTCCTTTCTGTAGACTACCCAGGCACACACATGTAAACACGCACACACATACACAGGCATAGACACAAACCCACCCGCACACATCCATCTGTACACACACAAGTGGACGTCTGCACGATCCTTTAAACGCACGTGAACGAGCGACTCCAAACACGCTCGACACAAAATGAATACACGAGGGCAAGAAGAAGTCGTCCTCACAGGCGGGGTCGGCCATTTAAACATCGGACTCCCGGCAAACAAGCGTCCCTTTCGGGTGCCACCCCTGTGGCTCTCTGGGAAGAGAATGAGCACCTCTGGGCCATCAGGTCGCAAACAAGGGAAGCTGCAGGCTGCCCCTTCCCCACAGCGCCCAGTAAAAGGCAGGGTTTCATACCTCTCGAGAGAGGACGGTGCAGGACTGGCTGGACGGGGGCACCAGGACAGAAGGGGATTCTGTTCCTCATGCAACTTCCCCAGGGCCAGCTGGCCCATCGCCGTGGGGGTCGCTGAGTGGACGGAACCGTCTCTGGGGTGAGGCTGTGCTCTCGGGGGCTGGGGCAGCTCCTCACTCCACCCCTGCCTGCACTCCTCCTCCCGGGCTGGGCACTTCTGCCCCGTAAGGTGCCAAGGTCTCACCGTCCACGTTTCTAAAACGCCCCAGGCCCCCGGCTGAACACGGGCGCTGACGAAGGAGGAAACCAGATCCCCCGCTACAACTGTGACCCGTTAGCAGAGGCAAACCGGTTTCGGAAGGACGGATCGCGTGAGGACCCACGTGGGGCACGCACAGCAACCGATCACATTCCTCGAGTCCTCACGAGGGCCACGTGCTCACCCAGACCCTTCCACACAGGCCCCCCCCCCCGGACTCCCCCGAAGAATCTCATGAAACACCTACTCTGATCATTCGTCACTTCACAGATGGGGATTCGGAAAAACCGGCCCAAGGGGACAGAACTGTCACGAAGGGCCAGGACTCGGACCCAGCTTCTGTGCGCACAGCAGACTCTCGGCCTTTCCGGTGGAGCCGCGCCCCTACGGGTATCTTCAGCTGTTTACAGACCGAAGCCCCCTTTCCCCAAACTGTCAAACTGGGACCATCACCAAAAAAATTAATCTCAAGTTTTTAAAATATCAAAACCTTAAAACGTATAATTAAATTAATCATCATAAATTACTTTTTAGCACTGGGAGTTGGATTTATAATATCATTTTCAAACCTCTCTGTGAGATTTAAATATTTTATAGCATATGTGAGTTAGAGGGAAATGTGTCTAAGGGCTTAAATATCGCTATAGAGCAGCAGACTTTGACAAAAACTGTAGCACAACTGTTTCTAAGGTAGTTTGTAAAAATTATTTATTTCCATACCAGTTAATTATGATGGGAGTCTTTGTTGAATGCACAAGCATTAAAAAAGTGCTGATATTTTATGCATCTTTAACTGGAGCGCGATTCCCCGCAGCGCACTGGTAACTCCTTGACATTTAGCATTCACTCACAGCAACTGTAATAAGGGGTTTGATTGCTTCCTTTGCAGATGCAGTAATTTAATAACTGTGATCAGTTGCATAAATTTACTATACAACCATCTTAAGTTAGCCACATTAAAATTAAGCAAAATTGTAATCTGTTGACAGATTATTGCTACTGAACAATTCTACTAAAAGCATTTCAGATTAGCAAGTGCCACGAGCATTTGTGTTTTATAAGCTTGTAAAAAATACGGCAGCTTCCTCCCTCCCCACCGCACCCTCCAGTCGCCCCCCACCCACAGGCACACACACCGAAAATCGGGACAGTAGACGGTTTCATGAAATTCTATGCTTTCCGCCAAATCACCTGTGAACTCTGGCTTTTTGATGCGAACTGTTTTGCGGGGCGATTTCTGCTATCTGGAAGTGGGGGTGGGGGGCGGGTGTCAATTTCTCTCTCCTTTCCTTCCAGTAATTTCTTTCATGCCACTCTGTATCCACTGCCTTTGAAGGAAACTTCCTAGCATGGCAGGTCTGGTGAGGAAAATGATTGCGTTCCGCAGCGCAGAGAGGGAAAGGGCTCGTCTCATACCTTGGCTGCATAGACGTAAAGGATTGCCTGGCCCCCTCCGGGTGAGGTCTCTGCGGCAGGCGTCCTCAATTAGGACAACGCTCAAGACTTCCTACTTAGTTGTTAAAGAACCCCTCACCAAGTCTGCAGGTGAAAAGAGAAGAGGGCTCAAGTTCCAGGGGCAGGCTTTACCCACAGCATAGTGACAAAGAAGGGAAGCGGTGCCCCTGCCCGCTCAGAAGCAAAGTCAGACCCGAATCTCCTGCTTTGTGCCCCGTGAGTTGACTTTTCAGAGCAATGTTTAGCCAAGCAGGCAAGTCAGGAATAACTGTTTCTGATCCTTCCCAGCAAATATCTTTACCCATCTGTTTACACTTGCCAAATATGCTTCCAAGTTTCCAATTTTATCAGTATATAAAAAGAATATCTGTTTTTAAAAAAAATCGTAAATATCTTGTGATGCATCTTTACATAATTCAAGAGAAATTAAAAAAAAAAAAAACCTCACTTGAAAGCCAGCAATGAGCACAGATTTGTTTAAACTTTCATTTACATAGAGGTTTGGGGTGGGTGGGAGCCACCAAAGGGGGCTGGGGCTTTTGTGTAAGGCTGGGTCAAATGTCAAAGGTGACTGACTGCCCGTCAGGGGAGTAGCGTGTGCCCTTCCCCGGCAAACCACCCAGAAAACACAGAGGGCTGGTTCCCTGGGCGGCCCTGCACATGCGGCCTGTCACTTCGGATGGAGTTAGGGGGCTCCTCCCAGACAGGTGACGTGCGGGGCTGGGCTGCAAGCTTCCCGCGGAGCAGAAACGTGAGCTCGACGAGAAACTTCCGAGAGCCAAGCACAAGGGGCTTCCAGCATCGACCCCTTTATCCGGAGAGGGCCCACGTGTGTACGTGCACACACGTGTGCGCGTGTGCGTGCACGTGCATGCAACACCGTCACTCTCTGAAGGCGGCAGAGGGCCCGGGTTTCTGCTGCTGTCACCATTACCTGTAATCCCTTGTAATAAATCGAAGATACTGGGGGCTAGGTTTGTTTGCTTCTAATTATAACTAATTATGCTTCTAAATGTGTTCGTTAGGGTTACCACGTGCAAAAAAAATGGAGGTAGGAAAGAAAGAAAATGCACTGGGATTATTAAAAGAAAGAGAAACATACTAATTAGCTAACTAGTGTACTCATTTCAATGTTTAATAATATTTTTTAACATTCCAGCATACGCTGCAGAATAAAAAATTACCCACAGCACCACCTGTGCGTCCCCTGGGACACGAGGATTTAGCGTTCTCTCCTGCAGTCTTGGAGCCCTCGTCGCTAAATATTTCTTTGACTATTTCTTTGTATTCCGCCCCATCCCACCCCCACAAATTAAAAACAAAAAAGATAGTAAATTCTGTTTCCCACCAAAGCCTTTTAAATAACATCTCCACAAAGCCCAACTTAATTACATAACTCAAGTGCTTGAGGAAAAAAAAAAAAAAAAGAAAAAAACCCACACAGCATTTATTCCCATAATTTTGGAAGCCGTCTCTACCCGTTTCTATATGTGCAAACTGCGCCGACTGTGTGAACAGCCCCTGTCTGCCCAGCTCCCTCAGCCTGGCTAGGAATGGGGCCGTTGTTCCCCTCCATTTTCCCATCTGCTTGGGCCTCCCCTGGCCCTGTGTGGTGGGAAGGTTGTGTGCTTCCTGCGGCCCGTACCTGGGAAGACACGAGGCGGAGGGATGTGGAGGGTGTAGAGAAACACAGGGCTGGGGATCCGGGGCCAGCCCACCCTCTCACCTGTGAACGGGGCGCCCATCAGGATCCCACGATTACAAGCAGGTAACGGTCAAAGCCAAGGGTGCCCCACCAACCCCTGGGGCTCGATTCCTTCAAACTCCACTTCTGACTGCGGGTCAGTCGCGCACAAACAAAGCCTTAACAGAAATGTTACCGAGGAAATAATAGCCATTTCCAATGATAATACACAATTTTAGCACTGACGCTTGGCTGATTTAGGTGTTCGGCCAACGTGTCAGGCAGCCTGCCTTCCTTAGGCGGGCCTTTAATGGGTAACTGGCAGGCTCTGGCAGCCTTATTTCTGTTTTAGATTTGGTTTGTCATTGGGCATCCATTACCTGCCATTCATCTTTGATCTCTTTGGACAGGCCTGATCAAACGATGTCATTTGACCTACTCCACTTGGCAGAAACTTGTATGACTCTCATAAAGGGGCCACCCCAGCTATAAATAAAATGACATTATTATTTTTCTGTCCTATCATGTAGAAGAGACAATTATGATAATGCAGTGTCTGTCATCGGGAGCCCAGCAAATTGCTAGCTCTCACGCAACTGTTTAGCTTTCTTATTTGTTTTTTGTCTGTTTTCCTCCATTTCAAGTGGAAAATAAAGCAGAATTGAAATCCCTAACGCTCTGCCTCCCACTCTGACCGTCTCAGGGCTCCTTCCCATGGTGCTGACGTGCAGGTGTGACCAGCAGCTTGTGTTTGTCAATGATGGGTGGTGGTTATGGCCGTGTTGGCAAGGCAAGGCAACTAGGAGATGAGGTTCGTCCTTCATTTAGTGTTTTCAAAACAAGCTAATCTCTGAAATTAGAACCGGGAGATAGTCCTGAAAACAGATAAAAATCATGGCAAGGGTTTATTGTGTCCTTAATCAGGTCATACTAAGGAAAGATGCATTGGAACTTTCATCCGACAAGCTAAAGGGAAACAGCTCGGGACTCCTTGCTGGGGACCCCCACAGCTTGGGGGACACGCTGGTCCAATAGCTTGTTACCTTCTCCAGTGTGGACCAACAATGGGCTCCATTCCTATGAGACTGGCTCTCAGTCCCTTCTGGAAATGGAGGTTTGGGTGTTCCGGGGTCCGCTTCCTTCCTGGGTGGTCGAGAGCTCCATGAACACAGAGGGAATGGAAAGAGAGAACTAATTCAATAGCTGTTCTCTTTGGCCAGATGCCCGTGTGGACCACAGGTAGCAATTCTCCACACGTCATGGGGCCAGGAACCTGCCCCGTCCAGCAGTCTTCACCCAACCGATGCTCTTGCTCGGTGGCTGCTCAGAGTCACGTCACCCTAGAGCTAGAGAGGTAGCAGGAACCTTACAGATAGGCACCAAGCCCAACACTTCATTCCAGAAAGGGGAAAATGAAACCCAAAGAAGAGGAAGGCCACCCAGAGGCACCGCCAGGGCGTTAACAGCAGAGCTGAGACCAGAATCCAGACCTCCTAATTCTGCAGTCGGGGTCCACCCGCCCTGGCAGGCCACCTGCCACCTTCTCGGAGGCCGGGCTGGAGTTCACCCATCTGTGAGCGGATGTCCATGGCGCTGGGATGACCTCGGGGCCTGCAGTCTTCCCAGCTGCCTCTGCAATGCAGGCTGGTCGGAGTTTTGCTCA
Organism: Neofelis nebulosa; assembly: GCF_028018385.1. Lineage (NCBI taxonomy): Eukaryota > Metazoa > Chordata > Mammalia > Carnivora > Felidae > Neofelis > Neofelis nebulosa. The sequence goes on along the minus strand of NC_080798.1, from coordinate 21,814,768 downwards.
GTATGAAGGTGCACACGGTGTTGTTGGCAATCCCCAGAAGACAGCATGTCACTGGGCATCACTCTGTACAGTGCCCGAGGTTCAAGACGTGGGGATCCCAAGATGCCACCATTTCCCCACACTGGCGATGGGACAGGGCTAAGCACCAGAGCGGATGAGGCACGTAAGTAGGTAAAGAACAGAAGGATGAAAGGGACAAAAGAGGGCAGACTCTAAGTTCCTTGCCTGCAAGGAGGAATGTGGCCTCTTGCCGGGCCGAGATTGGTTGAGCTCTGCAACAATGCGGACAGAATATTTTCCAAGTACAGGAACCCCAAGGGACACCTGAACTGAGACTGCCTCACTTTGCTATGTGACACTCATTTTGAGGAAGAACACATCTGAGTCACTTCAAGGCTCTGGGTATCATCAGATCAACAAGAATAAATGCTCTGGGTTCGCAGATGAGCTAAGAAAGTTCTGGAAGCAGTCCCCAAACTGGGAAGTCTAGGCAAGAAATGATCAGAATGGGGAAAGCATGGCACTCGCTTAGTAATCCCGACGTAGCTTGTCTTGCAAAGCCCTAGACAATGTGGCACAAAGAAAAGACAGTTCTAAATACGACTGTTGGCATATTATTCCCTTAAAATTCAGCGTGGGCACCCCACTTTCAAGAAACCACCCGTAGTTTTCTCTCACCCCTGGGATGAGTAAGGCATCCCTCCTCTGTGTTCTTACCCTGCTTAGTGTCCATCTCGGTCATGGTACAAATTTCTGTCTGTCCGGCCCTCCACACTCTGACCTCCTTGAGGATTGCCTATCTTGGTATCCCCTACATCTGCACCTGCCAGCCAGCGCTGATCGGAACAGGTGCTCGATAGATGTCCGCTCACATTGTTCCAGTGACTCCCAAAACACATGCTCCAGTAACCTGGTGCCCTCAGAGGAATTTGTGATTACTGGAAAATGCATACGTTTTCCTTCCTGGAATGTGAACATCTCCCTTCCCCATCCCCCGAACCCCGGGCCCATTCATCATGCTGTCACATGACAGTTTGCTGAGCCTCTATGAAGCACCCCAAGCTTGTTGTGTCTTCCTCCACCCTGGTCCCAGATAATGAGCCTCTCTTTCCTATGGCTACTTCCCGCGTGCCAACAGATCAAAAACGACAAACTGAGAGTTGGATACGCCCAACCAGAGAGTGTGGGGACAGAACAGAGGAAGGTAACGCCCAGTCTTCCTTGACGCCCCCTAAGCAGACATGAGCTCAAGGAACTGGGGCCACTCCACAGACGTTTCCTTCTGCATTTAGATATAGCTCTGATCTCAGGCAATGGCGTCCAGGATGGTCTGCGAGTATCTGCTGCATGGATGCACGATCGGTCTGCGGGCTCAGGGCCAGAAGGAGCATGCGCACAGGGAAAAGGTGTGGGCAAGCTGGCGGCGCCCGGTGGCACATATGGCACGATGCTAAAGGACCCTGAACCTCGCGCGTGCAGATTCCTCTTCCCCTCTGCCCCGAGAAGCTGGGGGCCGCGGTCACGTTACAAAAGCTTCTGGAGTCCTCAGCCGTAAACCGAGGAGAGAAGTGCCTTCTTCTGAGAACTGCTAACGGAATTATGCACCCAAAGCATTTAGCACGGAGCCTAGCACGTGGCACGTGTCTCACAAAGAACAGTCATTTCTGGCTACAGAAAGTACGCTTTTCCATCAGCGGGGAAGATCCCGCAGTGATCAAGAAAGGGCGGGACCTGCAAGGTGATAGGATCAGTGCTTCCGCCGGGCCTGCCTTTGCAGTGGGGACAGTCACTAAAGTCCAGGAAACTCCTGCCTGCGCCATCAGCTCAGCCTCTTGAATCCAGAAGAGGTGGGACAGGACGGAAGCTAAAAACCCTTCTCCATCCAACCCTCTCTCTGCAGCCCTGGCCAAGAATTCCACCAGCAGCAAGCCCGGTTGAGTCTGGGCCCAGCACTGCCCTGTTCTGGCTATTCTTACAAAAAGCCAGTCAACCTCGAATTGGGAGGGGTGGGAGGATCGGGGGCAGGAAGGGGGTAGTGAGGGTGAGGCATTAATCCAGCCAACATTCCAGCTGTGGATCTATTTATCAACTCACTCTCCTCACCCCCTCCCCTTCACCTCAACTCTCCCCCGGATAGACCAGGAGCATCAGTGTCTGAGGTGGGAGAGACAGGAAAAAAAAATAAGCACGGGGAACCGGTGTTCCAGAGGCTTCTGCACACGGGGAAGTGCGTTCTCCACCCAGGGATCTTCTTCAAGGCCAGAGGCTGGGGAAAGGGGGGGTGAGAGCCTGAGGCCTCTGGCTGTGTCAGCGGTTCCTTCTGGAAGAGAGGCCTGGTCCTACAGAGCCCCCCCCCCCCCCCACCCCGTGCAAGGGAGGAAACGGAGGAAACAAGGCGCAAGGCTGGGATACGAGCTCGCTTCTCCGCACCCCCACGCACTGGTTCCACGCTGGTGCGCAGGTCAGGCCGAGCATGAGCACTGGAAGACACGACTCCTGTGTGAGATCCGCAAAGCCGCGTCACTGTTTCGCTGGTGGGGCGGGAGCGCGCTGAGCATGACCATCCTTTCTCCATCCTGGGTCCTCCGCCTCATTGCCCGCAAGCCTCAGTTTCCTCAACTGCAAAAGGGGCTGGCGATGCCCCCTCTTCCCTGAGTTGCCACGCCAGGGGCAATGGACAAAAAACCCAAAAAGTGCTTCGCACACCTGCTACGGATTCTGCACGCCATTACTTCTGCAGTGGCCAATCTTCCCTCGCATGGCTGGAAACTATGAATCGCTGAACTCTGGCCTAGGTCAGAGAAATAAGCACAGGAACGCAAAAGAAAGATCCAGAGCGGGGTTGTTCACGTGACTATTTAAGTTAAATAACTAAAATTAAATAAATGTAAAATTCATCCCCGTTGCACTCCCCACATTTCAATCGCACAATGCACACGTGGTAGCTGGCCACCATACTGGACAGCTCAGAGCAGAGCATTTCCATCAGGGAAGACAATCCCATTGTTGTGGTTAGAAGGGTTCCCCCCACGCCCGGCCCCCTGGTTGCCTCCTTCATTCCTCTGGCTCCTCTGGTGTCCTCTCCTATCTTCTTTAGAAAAAGACACTTTCGTATTAGAACAGTTCTTAACCGGGGCGCCTGGGTGGTGCAGTCGGTTAAGCGTCCGACTTCAGCCAGGTCACGATCTCGCGGTCCGTGAGTTCGAGCCCCGTGTCGGGCTCTGGGCTGATGGCTCAGAGCCTGGAGCCTGCTTCCGATTCTGTGTCTCCCTCTCTCTCCGCCCCTCCCCTGTTCATGCTCTGTCTCTCTCTGTCCCAAAAATAAATAAAAAACGTTGAAAAAAAATTAAAAAAAAAAAAAAGAACAGTTCTTAACCCTTCCGGGGCAAAGAACACCCTGAGAAGCTAACAGAAATCCACATTCCCTGAAATCCAGAATGTCTCACAGTGTGGGGCAAAGCCACCAATGGTACAAGAACATACTAGGTGGTTCACCTTGAATCACACAGTAATAAATCACTCCCTTGTCACTTCTGTCATTTTCCTTCTTTTTTGCTTCAAGGAGAAAGTATCTGGTTGGTGCCATCGGTCTTTAACGCCTCCCTAACACTGGCTAATCTCCCTTTTTAAAAAAGAGAGGTAAGGCATCAGACTCAGGCCACAGGCAGCCAAGAGAATCCAGCTAGAATTTAATGACATTGTTTGATTTCACCGCATTTATTTTTATGGTTATTTTCTCTTTATGGCAAGCGATTCTGGGTTTTCATTTACGGGAGTGATACACTTTCCTTTTAAAAATAAATTTATTTGAGTTAAAACGTGTGTAAATAATAATGTTTAGGCAATACATGCAGGTAAGTCAAACAGCATGACAGGTTTGGGACACAGGTTACACCTGCTCAGGGAAAATAACAGCCACGGAACGTTCTGGAGGGGACTCTGTTCAAGAAGCTCTCTTTACATCCCCAGCCTCCAGCTTACGACGAACAACGTGGTCTCCCAGTTAATAAGCAGTGTTCGCGGTTGACGATTTCCAACGTCCCACACTTGTAAGGGAATTTGGCAGGATCCTATTTAAAAGATCTGAACTTCCACTTTGGGGAGGGAGCAGTTATCAAACCTTCCTATCAATTAAAGAGAGAATGCTCCATCTCCAATTTATGGCTCCCCTGCCTGGCTGTTGGCCCGAGTCTGGCCACCAGGTCTGCAGTGCGGGAGGGGGACAGCACCAGAGTCTGAAATAGACCAGGGCACATCAT